>NW_006400158.1:1064428-1075359 GCF_000299155.1 Elephantulus edwardii
TATATAATTTTAAAAATTATAAACTAATGAGCTATACTGCCAACTCCAAAGCACTCACTCAGTTTGAATCTACCAGTTTCTCATTGAGAAAGATGAACAATCTCCTAGGTGATTTACTGCCTCTGGAAACTTGCTAGACAGTCAGTTATGAGGGGTTTTGGCTTGATGCTACATGACAACAATCAACAAAATATGATCTAATATAAAACAGTCATTGTATGAATAGTCATTTCATATACAAAGACATAAAAATAAATTTTATTACAAAATTAAAATGTTAAAGAATTTCACATTCACTAGAATAATATTTTTTAAATTACAATATGAGTGCTATCAAACATGTAAGGACTTAAGAACTTTCATATGCTGTTGTTGTTAGGAAGGTAGATTGGTGCAATCTTTTTGGGCTGGGAATAATTTGGCAATAAGTAAAATTGAGATACTCACAGTTTATGATCCAGAATGTGAGTCAGAAATGAGAAAACGATATGAGTTCCAATCTTTCATTGTGGATCAGAAATGACTTATTGTTAACATTACACTTTCATCTCTTTCTAGTGATATATCTTTCTAAAAGAAAAGAAAGTAAAACAGAAATGGGATAGTGAAAGGATGGTGGAAGGGAGGATAATGGGTTAAAGAGAGAGGGTGATAATAGAGGAAGTGAAAGAAGGAATTAAAAAAATTTATTCTTTCACATGAGTAAGATAATCAACTGTTTTTCATATTTCTTATATCAAGTACAAAAAATCCATTTAGTGTACTATAACTGGTCTTCTTTTCAAAATATTTTTTGCTTGGGGATAAGTCTTATGTATCATGTTAAAATTTTAATAAAATCACATTTAATTTGCTATTTTTAGCAATGATCACACTTAGCAAAAGCATTATTTTGTGATGATATGATTTTACATATATGTGTATATTGGTTTGTAATTTAAAATATATTTACTTCTATTATTTATAAACAAAAAGCTGCAATAAATGTTATGTCACTGTGAGTCATTTGCTTATAGAAGGAATGCTGTTTGCCAGCAAACCAAGACTCCTGGTTTTGATTTCTTTATGCTTGGTGCAATTTTCATGATCTCTTCAGACATATATTTTTATTTTTTTCCTCCTCTTTTTTCTTTTTAATCATTAATATCACATACCAACAAAACACTGCTGAAGATCATTCAAAAATTACTAGAACAATACATAGAGAAGTTCACACAGGATTTCAAATAGGCTGTGGCATCAAGAGTATCATGTATATGTCAAAAGGATCCTGGCTGAAAGCAAAGAATACCAGAAGAATGTGTATTTGTGCTTTATTGATTATGCAAAAGTGTTTGACTTTATGGATCGCAACAAATTATGGCTAACATCTAGAAAAATGGGAATTCCAGAATAATGCAAATGTTTCTGCAAAACCTATACATAGACAATGAGGCTGTTGTGCTAACAGAGCAAGGGTTTAAAATTAACAAAGGCATACATTAGTGTTGTATCCTTTTTTCAGTACCTATTTAGTTTGTATGCTGAGCAAATTATTCAAGACACTAGACTCTGTGAAAAAAATGTGGTATCAAGATTGGAGGAAGACTCATCAGTAACTTTCATTATGCAGATGACATAATCTTGCTTACTTAAAGTGAGGAAGACTTGAAGCACTTGCTGGGGAATACCAAACACTGAAGCCTTCAATGTGGATTGTATCTCATTATCAAGGAAACGAATATTTTCACTGCTGGACAGATAAGCAACATCATAGACGGATATCATAGATGGACATCATAGATAGACAAAAGACTGAAATTCTCAATGACTTTATCTTTCTTGGATCCACAATCAATACATTTGGTACCAGCAGTCAGGAGATCAGGTAATGTATTGCACTGGATAAGTCTGCCATCAGAGACCTCTCCAAATGATTTAGGAGCAATACGTTCAGTTTGAGGACTAAAATGTGTCTGATTGAGCCTGATTGAGTCTTTTCAGTTACTTGCTATGCATCTGAGAGATGAACAATAAATGAGAAAAAATATTACCTTTGAGCTGTGGTGTCAGAGAAGAATACTTAATATCCCATAGGCTCCCAAAAGTGTGTGAGTGTGTGTGTGTGTACACTTATATGTATATGTATGTATGTGTGTGTGTGTGTGTGTGTATCTATATCTATCTATCTATCTATCTATCTATCTATCTATCTATCTATCTATCTATCGGAGAAGGTGCAGCCAGAATGCTTCTTGGAGGATGGTGAAGCTTCTGTTGTATAGTATGGGCATGTTGCTAGGAGAGGCTATTCCTTGAAGAAGGACATCATGCTTGAGAAGGTGGAGAGGCAGTAAAGAAGAAGAAGATCCTCAACCAGATGAATTAAGATAGTGACTGCAGAAATGGGATTGAGTGTATCAGAGCTTGTGAGGATGGCACAGGATAGGACAGGGTCCAGATCTGTTGTTCATGGAGTCGCTATTGGTCATATTTGACTCAACACCACCTAACTACAACAATATTTGTTCGGATGCTGAGCATACTTCAGAGAAATTTCCATACTGACTAGGAAAAAGGGTCTAATGGTCTACTCCCAAAATGATTTTATTACAGTTCCTTTGTTGTTGCTTTTTTTTTTCCTTTGGGGGGTGTTTTTTTTTTTTTACCTGAAAGACTTTTATTTTTATTGATTTGCTTACAAAGTTTGTACATATTACATTTCACATTAGTCTTCATTCCCATTGAGCTTCATACAATCATTCTTATGCCTTATGTTTATTAATTATGATTAATAATCATTGGACCTTGTCCATCTTGTATTTTCACCTGAATCCTTCCTCTTTACTTCCCCTTTCCCTCCACCCATCAATCTGCAACCTTGATTTTTGAAAGACAAAAATTTAGTAATATTTTTTCTTTTTAAATTAATTTTTTAAAAAATTTTGTTCTGATATATCTACTGATCAAGTATTTATTAAACATTTAAGATGTGCTAAGCATTCTTTTTTGGTAATGGAAAACTGCCCTTCATAAAGTATTTCAATTGGTAAGGAAGATGGATATTAAAAAGATGATTGTAACAATACTATTATAATTTTAAGTATTCCTGCTACCAAGAAGAAGCTCTGAATGTTTCCCGAAGTATTATAAAGGAGAGAATGGAGCCCTGCTTAAGGTCAGGAAGGTCATACTGACAAGCTGAGAGTTGAAGAAAGATAAGAAGGGGAAAAGAAAATGTACATCAAAAACTTTCTTTCTTTTTTTAAATTTAGGTTGTTTATTTTTCATTTCAATGAACATCTACAGAGATTTTGGGATTCCATTCATTCATTGTTGCACCCCTCTCCCCGCACAAACCCCTCCCCCCCATTTGCTCCTCTCCTTGAAAAGCAAAAGAAAAACTCCCCCATTGGTACAAAGAAAACCTGCCAAATAGGAAAACACACTGGGCAATAGCATCTCAAACAAAGGTCTCATAACAAAAGTTTACAGAATACTTGGGGTCCTCCAGAAGAAAAAGATTGACAATCCAATTGCAAAATCAGTGAAAGACATGCACAACATCTCACAGAGGAAGAAATTGAGATGGTCAACAGACACATGAAGAAATGTTCAAAATCTCTGGCCATAAGAGATATGCAAATAAAAACCACAACGAGATGCAATCCCACCCCAGTAGCAGTGGAAAAGTTTAGTAGGTCAGCATGCAATAAATGTTGGAGAGGATGTGGTATAACTACTCTAGAAGTTAGTTTGACATTTCCTTTAAAAAAATTGGACAAAAACCCCCCATTATTGTAAAATGTGTATGAGGATCCAAGTAGGAAGGAACGGAGCAGAGGGGGTGAGGATGAGTGGGGAGTACTGGTGGTTAATCATAGGAGTATAAAATTTGATGAGTGGAGGGAGGAGTGATGGAAAAGATCTAGTGTGAAAAACAATGTATATGAACTTTGTAAGTAAACCAGTATAAAATAAAAATCTGATTAAAAAAAAAATTGAACATAGAAACTCCGTATGGTCGAATCCACCAGATGCTCTGCCGGAGAAGGAGGGACCATCTCCTCCTGTACCAGTCAGATCCAATTTGACGGTACATACACAGAGAAAATAATAATAATAATAATAAAAAGAAACTCCGTATGGCCCAACTGTGTCACAATGAAGAATATACACTGAAGAAATTAATACTGAAACAAAATAATGCTTTGTACACCCATATTCATAACATAATTATTTACTACCATAAGAATGTGGGAACAGCCCAAATGTCAAAACACAACTGAATGGATTGAGAATTTGTGATACATTTACAAAATGGAATACTATGAAGCTCTCAGGAGCAATTATCTTAAAATATACTACAAAAAATACTACTTCAAAAAAACTTGGACAAGACTGGATAGCATTATGCTGAGTGAACTAACTCAGTTTCATAAGGACAAATTATTGCATAAGAACTTTATTGCAAAAATAGAAAAATAACAAGAAAACATCTATGGGGACCCAAGAGGGAATGGTTCGGAGTTGAGGGGTAAGAACGGGTAGAAGTGAAACCACAGAGTTGAACAGTGTGGTGGGTCAGGGATGGGGTAAGGAAATGAGACAGATCAGGGTGAAAAGACAGTGTAATGATGGGCAAGATCCAGTGGTGATTTATTTTATAAAACATAATGCATGGGAATGATTATATGAAGCACGATATAAAGGAAGAAGAAGAAAAAGTACAATATATTCAAACTTAGTAAACAAAGCAAGTTATTGTTGTTATATGTCTTCAAGTTGCCTATGACTCATAGTGACCCTATCTATCTGAACCTTACTCTATCCTAAGTCAATCATATTGTCTCTGACACACCTGTCCCCATTACCCAGTTAATGAGTCAATCCACCTCATCTAGGGCCTTACTCTATTCCTCTGTCTCTCTGCCCTCCCAAGCATAAGCTCCTTCTCCAAGGACTGTTCCCTTCTTGCAACATGCCCAAAATATATCACATGGAGCTTCAGAATTCTTTCCTCCTAGGAGCAGCCTGACTTCACTCTCTCCAGGATGAACCTGTTAGTTCTCCTAGCAGCCTATAGTATATGCAATACTCTTCTCCAGCACCAAAGCTCAAAGGCATCAGGTCTTCTTATATCATCCCTAGTCATTGTCCAGCTTTCTGATGGATAGCATGTAATTGTGAAGATCATGCCCTGGATCAAGTGCACCTTAGCCTCCTCTGGAGATGTCCCTGACACCAGACTCTCCCAATATAATTAGTCTTTTAATTTCCTGGCTGTTGGGACCAAGAATGTTGAGTGTGGAGCCAAGGAAACAAAAACTGTTAACAATCTCAATCTCTTCACAGTTTATCATGATGCTGCCAATCGGCCCAATGGAGAGAATCTTTGTTTTCTTGAGGTTGAGCCTCAACCCATATTGAAGGCTGCAGTCCTTGACCTTCCTCCTCAGTTCCAGTGAGTAAGGTTGTGTCATCTTCATAAGACAGGTTGTTGAGGAGTCTTCTTCCAATCCTGATACCACATTTCTCCTCATAGAGCCCAGCCTCCTGTATGATCTTTTCCATAATATAGATTGAAAATATATGGAGATAGGATGAATCCCTGGTGTACACCCTTTCTGATTTAAAATCATGCAGTGTTTCCTTGCTCTATTCTGAACACTGCCTCCTGCTCCAAGTATAGGTTTCACATAAGCACCATCAAATACTCCATTCTTCTCAGAGTTAGCCACAGTTTGTTGTGATCCATGCGATCAGAAGCCTTTGCATAGTCAATGAAACACAGATAGACATTCCTCTGGTACTCTCTGCTTTCAGCCAAGATCTATGCAACACTAACTGTACTATCCCTAGTACCATGACCTCTTCTAAATACAGCCTGCACATCTGGAAGTTCTCTGTTGATGTGCTGTTCCAGTTGGTTTTTTATAACTTCCATCAGAATCTTGCTTGCATGTGATATTAATGATATTGTTTGATAATTTCAGCACCCGGTTGGGTCACCTCTCTTTGAAATGGGAAATAATATGGATCTCTTTCAGTCAGTTGGTGAAGTGATTGACCTATAGATTCTTAGCAAACTTGATGAGCGTATTCAGGACAGTGTCTATTTGTTGAAATATTTAAATTGGTATGTCATCAATTTTGACAAGCTTTTGCAGTCAGAAATTGATCAAACATGCAATCAAGATAGATTAACAATAATGGGTGGCTGAAATGCAAAAGTTGGAAACAGAGAAGAAGGATCAGTAGTCGAAAATCATGGAATCAGTGACAAAATTATGCTGGAGCCAGAATGATAGAATTGTGTACATGCAATGACCAGTTCACTGCAAATACTTTTTATAAGAAATACTAAATTCAGGATATACACATGGATTTCACCTGATACATAAGAATCAGATCAACTACATCTGTGTGAAGAATAATTGGAGAAGCTAGAAATGAGATGTGAAAACTAGGCCAGGGGCTGATTGTGGAACAGAACACCAACTACTCATATTCAAGTTCAAGCTGAAATATCTGAAAGAACATTCTTCCACTTTGCACATCACTCTTTGTCAATGTGCTATATGAGGTAACCTGGGTTTGCTATGATGCTGAATCTTATGCCATGGGGATATCAAATACCAGAATGGTTTCCCATTGGGGACAGTGTTTGGTAGAGCTCCCAGTTGTCAAACAGGTTAGGAAGCAGAAGTGGAATCCACTTCCTAACCCACATGCCTCTGAAAACTCTATGAACTTGGGAAAACAACCAGAGGTATGGAAAGCCATTATTAGGTCTTTTGTTCATAGAGTCATTATGTGTTGACATCAACTTGACAGTAATCAACAAAACAACAACAATGGCATGTCTGATTAGGGGCTTTTATCTAGAATTTATAGAATACTCCAGCACCTCAACAAAATAAAGGTAAACAACCCAATCACAAAATGGGCACAGGATATGAACAGACATGTCACCAAAGAAGACATTCATATGGTGAACAAACACACAAAGAAATGCTCAAAATCCCTAGCTGTAAGAGAGATGCAGATCAAAACAACTATGGGATATCATCTCACTCTAGTAAAAATAGGAAAGTTCAACAGAGCAACAAACAACAAATGCTGGGGGAGGTTGTAGAGAAATTGGAACTCTTATTTACTGTCAGTAGGAGGGTAAAATGGAATACTGGATGGCAGTACGGTGCTTTCTCCAAAGAGTTTTTAATGGCTAAATTTTTAGAAGAGGATTACCAGAACTTTTTTTGTAAAGTGCATGTTGTTGGACTAAAACCTCAAACCTTTTGTTTAACAGTTGAACCTATTAACCACCATCAAAGGTGACTCTAAAATACTGGTGGTGGTGATGGTGGTGGTTGTTATATGTCAAGTTGCTTGCGACTCATAGAGACCTTATAATAGCCCTGAAACCTGCTCTATCCTGTGCCAACTTTACTGTTTCTGACCCTCCCACCCTCTTGACCCTAGTCACTGAATCAGTCCTTATCATGGAGGGTCTTTCTCTCTTTCTCTGTCTTTCCATTCTTCCAAGCATAATTTCTCTCTCCAAGAACTTGTCCCTCCTTTCAACATGTCCAAAGTATGTCAGATGAAGTCATGACTCTAGGATGAACCTGTTTGTTCTCCTGGCAGTCCATGGTACACTCAACACTCTTCTCCAACACCACAGCTCAAAAGCATCAATTATCTTTCTATAACCCCTAGTCATTGTCAGCTCTCTACTGCATAGCAAATAATTCTGAAGGCTATGGCCTGGATCAGGTACACCCTAGTTTCCATCTCAGAAATAGGTTTAAGGCCTTGAACACCAAATGAGCTATGGGAGGATATCCAGAATATTACCCGTGAAGAATACAAAATGTCATTACAAAGGCAGAGGAGGAAGAAAAGCCTAAGATGGATATCAGATGAGACTCTGAATATTGCACTAGAGTGCAGAGAAGCCAAAGCAAAGGGGGAAAAAATAAAGAAATTAAGAAGCTGAACGGAAGATTGCAAAGGACAGCTTGGAAAAACAGAGCAAAGAATTATAATGAAATGTGCAAAGACCTGGAGTCAGAAAACCAAAAGGGCCAAACTCACTCAGCATTTCTTAAGCTGAAGTATTTGAAGAACAATTCCAAGCCACAAATTGCAATACCTAAGGATGCTTTGGCCAGAATATTATATGGTTCAAGAAGCATTAAAAGAAGAGAGAAGGAGTATACAGTCACCATACAAAAAGTAATTGGCTAACAGAAAAATTTTATGAGATAACATATGAGTGAGAGCCTGTAGTGATGAAAGAAGTTCATGCTGTACTGAAAGAATTGGCAAAAAACAAGGATACAGGAATTGACAGCATACCAATTGGCATATTTCAACAAACAGATACTGTCCTGGATGCATTCACTAAGTTGTGCCAAGAAATCTGGAGGACTTGACCAACCTGGCCAACTGACTGGAAGAGATCTAGATTTGCTCCAAAGAAAAGTGACCCAACAGAAAGTGGAAATTACTTAACAATATCATTAATATCACATGCAAGCAAGTTTCTTATGAAAATTATCCAAAAATGACTGGAGCAGTACATCAGTAGAGAATTGCCAGAGACACAAGATGAGTTTAGAAGAGGTCATGATACTAGGGATATTCTAGCTAATATTATATAGTTAATGGATCTTGGCTGAAAGCAAAGAGTACCAGACAAATATCTATCTGTGTTTCTTTGGCTTTGTAAAGATTTTTGACTCTGTGGTTCACAATAAAACTGTGGCTGACTGAGAAGAATGGGAATCCAAGAGCATTTGATTGTGCTTATGCAAAATCTATACTTGGACCAGGAGGCAATGGTCAGAGAAGAGCAAGGAGACAATGTATGATTCAAAATCAAGAATGGTGTATGCCAGGGATGTATACTGTCTCCATACCTTTTCAATCTGAATGTAGAACAGATCATCTGGGAGTCTGGGCTGTATGAGGAGGAATGTGGCCTCAGCATTGAAGCAAGTCTCACCAACAACCTGCGTTATGCAGATGATACAACCTTGCTTGTTGAAACTAAGGAGGAACTGAAGTGCTTGCTGGAGAAGGTCAAGGACTGAGCCTTAAATATGGATTGAGGCTTAAAATAAAAAAATAAAAAAAAGAACAAAGATTCTCATCACCAGGCCTATTGGCAGCATTATGATAGATGGTGAAGTGCTTGAGATTGCTAAAAGCTTTAATTCGCTTGGCTCCACAATCAACTCTCTTGGTACCTGCAGCCAGGAAATCAAGAGACAAATTTCATTGGAAATGTCTGCTGTCAGAGACATCTCCAGAGTTCTGAAAAGCAATGATGTAAGTCTGGAGACTAAGGTGCACCTGATCTAGACCATAGTCTTCACAAAATATTGGTAGCACTCCATACTTTTTTCCATTATATGTGCATCAAGTCAATGTAACCATGTTGGGCTCAGATTCTGATTAATTGATTGATTCATTTTTTTTACTTTCCTTTGCTGTTTTCTCTTCCTCTCTTAGGCTCCCCCAAGAGGAGTTAATCTCAAGTGTCACTCAGTTTCCAAAAATTGTACCAGTTGAATTAAATCTCTTAAGACAAAAATAAATCTTTTGCCATGAGACAGTATTGTCATGTATCTTATGCTCTGGAAGAATCTGCTAACATAAGCCAAAAGAATGATGCTATATTTTTATCTATATTTTTAGGTAAAATTAAAATAACACTTGCATTAAGGATATTTCAGGAAAATTACTGAAACTATAAAGGTACAGTTGACTGTGGTCCTAGGAGGACAATGACAAGTTTGTGAATGGAGGTTGACAGTATACAGCTTTAGGAAAGGGTGGAAAGTGAATCATAGATCAACATCTGTCAATCTGGGAAGAATAAAAAGAGTTTTGAGCTTCAGCTTTCTGTGTAACTATCCTCCAAAATGGGAGAGAAGCCCTCATAAAGAGACATTTCACTTGTCAGTCAGCTGAGCTATTATTTTCAAGTGAGCTTCCAATCAAAATTGTTCTACATTCCTAGAATGGCAAACATTTCCCCCACATTTGGAAAGTTTAATTCAATGTTTCTGATTCATTTACTTCTATTTCATCTTAAAGCTCTATTGATAGAGGTTTTGGAGGCTCGGGAAATCACCAGTTCTATTCTCATTTTCTTTTTTGTGTTTCCTCAGTTCCTTCATCCTCGTGTTGTGTACCTGGACCAGACATAGATCACTTTTATCCCAAAGGTTGCTAGTTGGGTAGGTTACCCGCTTCCATTCCAGCTTCATGAGTTTGCAGCTGGGCAAGCACACGCTTTTTTAGCCCTAGAAATAAATGGAAATAAAAACATGTTTTTTTGGTAGAAACTCCCTCGTTCAACCCAACACTCTCTGCCTTGCTGCAGCCTTCAGAATGAAATTAAATAAAACAGATATGTTTGTGAAAGTGGTCATGCTTACTTGTGCTTCCACATCCTACCAGCTCTAGCATCCACCCAGTAACTTCTAATACAGAGATAAACAAACATCCAGTTCAGAGGTTCTCCACATAAGAATCATTTGGCTTCTGTTGGAAGATCACACGGTTAAACAATGTCTTGTTCGTATTGTAAGGCCAAATGATAGCTGTTAAGAAGTTTTTTTAAAAAATCCTCCAAATACTCCAAAGCTTTTGAAGTAGTTGAGATGGGAGGTCAAGGAGAGAGGGATACATGGACACATTAAAATGAACATTTTAAAGCTTGTAACATGAGCAGTCAGAACTCATCTACCCAAAAAACTACTTACTTAAATCGAGTGTATGTGTCAGGATGTGTGTGTGTGTGTGTGTGTGTGTGTGTGTGTGTGTGTGTGTGTTTTCTGATGTGTGTTTTGTAATGTTCCATTTTCAAAGACCTAGTATAATATCACATAAATAGCCTCCCTGGAATGTTATTAGTCTCATGGTTTGACCATTAA
>NW_006400158.1:1084249-1085726 GCF_000299155.1 Elephantulus edwardii
AAAAAAAAGTGAATACCATATGAATTGTAGGATGGTATTTAAAAAGAAAAACAAAACAAAAACCTCCACGAAAAAAGCAAAATATTGTTACAAAGATAGGAGATAAAGAAAATATCAAAATGGATATTAGGATAGATTCTGAAATAGTACATTTACAAAGAATTACCAGAAGTTGATACTGTATTTAGATGAGACTGTGATGCCAGCAGTATAATTGATGATGTCGGGCAGATCTTGACTGAAAGCAGAGAAGAGCAGATTAATGTCTATTTGTGTTTTTTTGGCTATGTAAAGGCATTTGATCATGTGGATCATGATAAACTATGACTAATATTTAGAAGAATTATAATTTCAGGACACTTAATTAAGCATATATGAAATATATACTTCTAGAGGGAGAAACTATTTGTCCAAACCGAACAAGAATATACAGCATGGTTTAAAATTGGTAAAGGTGTATATCAAGGTTATATCCTTTCTCTGTATGTATTCAGTCTGAGAAAATCATTAAGGAAGTTAGACTTTATGAGGGAGACTGTGGTATCAGCGTTGGAGGAAGACTCACCAACAATCTGCCTTATGCAGATAACTCAACTTTGCTTACTGAAACTGAAGACGCTTGATGCAGAAGATCAAGGACAATAGCCCCCAATATGATTGCATCTAGACATCAAGAAAATAAAAATCTACACCACTAGCCAAAAGGTAATATTATGGTAGAAAGAAAAAAAAATTGTGATTGGCAGTGATTTCTTCTTGCTTGAATACATAATCAATAATTTTGGTACCAGCAGTCATATTATGTCCTGAGACATATTATAGTCATTAGGTACTGCTGAGTAGAATATGAAGATCTGAACACTGTTCCTCTTTTGTGCCATTTCTGCACTTCATGACACATTAGAGCCCATCTTAAGTGTAGTCACAGAGTCAGAGACTTTTAGCAGATGACACAGTGCTATATGTCAGTAAATGTGTGTTGTTGCAATGTGCCATTGAGCTGCCTGTGATTTGGGTGACCTTACGTCCGTTAGCTCTGACCCTTGCCTTATCCTTAGCCTATCTCATCTTTTCTGACAGACCTAATCTCATGTATCCAGTCACTGAGTCAATCCATCTCATCCAGGGATCTCATCTCTTGTGCTGTCTCTCCAAACTCCCAAATATGATATCCCCCTCCAAGGGCTGGTCACTCCTTGCAGCATGCCCAAAGTATGTCAGATGAAGCTTCAGGATCCTTGCCTTCAAGGAACAGTCTCGTTTCACCCTCTCTAGGATGAGGATGTATGTTCTCCTGGAAGTCATACTCTTCTCCAGCACCACAGCTCAAAGAAATAAATTCTTCTTCTATTATGGGTACTGAATGTACCCTGGACTGACAGGAAAACAAACAGATTTATCTTGGAGAGGATTAAACCAAGCTACTCCTTGGAGGCAAGGATTCTGGGGCTTCGTCTGACATACTTTGGACATGTTG
>NW_006400158.1:1085826-1092129 GCF_000299155.1 Elephantulus edwardii
GCAGTCAGAACTCATCTACCCAAAAAACTACTTACTTAAATACTGTGTGTCTGTCGGTGTGTCTGTGTGTCTGTGTCTTCGTGTGTGTGTGTGTGTTTTGTAATGTTCCATTTTCAAAGACCTAGTATAATATCACATAAATAGCCTCCCTGGAATGTTATTAGTCTCATGGTTTGACCATTAAACAAAGGAAAACTAATCATTTGTAAACCCAATATACTTCTTAAGTTTCTCAGTTATAAAGTAATCCCTGATATCCATTCCAAAGCCCCAAGGATAGCTCAACAAAACCACTTTTATTTTTTTTGTGATCTGGTGATCAAAATGTGTTATTGAAATCCAGGAAATCTTGGAGGGAAAAATGCAAAGTAAAACTATCTAAATTTAAATGAAATGCAGATTGCTTGACTCCCAGCAGAAGTTTCTTCATTTCATTTCTTTTTAAAAAAATTCAATATATTTAAGAACAAATGAAGCAAGGCTTAAGACTTTAAATTAAAAGATTTATTTGTTGACTGGAAGCAAAACAAATACATAGGCATCAGGGCTGTGGGATTTTTTGAGGTGAATTTGAGAGGCCTGTGAACAACACAGTCTTATATATGACTAATTTCCTTTGCCCCACCAGCCTTCCCATTCTCTCAGTGCTTCTTACAAAATCCCTGTTTCCCAAGCTTGTCAAAGCCTGCACAGCTCTCCCATATGACTAGAATTACTAGAATGTCCACTATGGATAGTTGTTGGCAAAAGTTACCTTGTCCTGAATGACATATTTATTTGAGGCTTGTTTATAGAAAGAAATCCTATGGGAAACTCAGCTTAAGAAGACAAAAGAGACTCTGTTTGGCATAATTGATACAGCTATTGTAAGATTTCACACTTTCAATTCAACTACCACATTCTCTATAAGCCAAACTTTTTTATGTTAATATTTTTAGTTGAAAATTTAATGAAAGTTTATAAAGACTTTGGATTTCCATTCATTCATTGTTGCACACTTCCCTCCCTGTCCACCCCCACCCTAGTTTGCTTTCTCTTTGAAAAAAAAATCTTTCCTTGTTATGCAATTCCTCTCACCCTCATAGTCTACTTTACTATGCAACTCTTATTCTGGACTCTTGTCATGAAAATAACACCTTATCATATATTCTGTTTAAATAGTTATCTCCCTCATCTGTTTTAAAGGAGTGTACACTATTTATCCCCTTTGCTTAGTTTCCTCCCAACCCCAATGTCAGTCACATTTTACAACAGTGTCACTATGCAGTATTTCTCTTTTTGTGCCTGAAATCTTTTACTCAGCGTAATGTCCTCCAGGGTCACAAATTTTGAATAATATATCATGAGTTCCTTGTTTTTCAGTGTAGCATAATATTCCATTGTGTGAACATACCACAGCTTCTCTATCCATTCATTTGTTGAAGGGTATTTTGGTTGTTTCCAACTCTTTGCTATTGTGAACAAAGTAGCAATAAACATGGGTGTGCATTAATCTGCTTGGGTGGCAATTCTGGTTTCTTTAGGGTATATTCCCAGTAGAGGAATTGCTGGGTCAAATGGTATTTCAATTTCCAACTTCCAGAGAAAGCGTCATACCACTTTTGATAGTGGTTGCACCATTTTACACTTCCACCAACAGTGAATATGGGTTCCAGTTTCTCCAAAACCTCTTCAGCATTTGTTTTTGCTGCTCTGCTGAATTTTGCTATTCTTACATCTCTTTTAGAGCTGGAGATTTTGCAAATTTATTTATGTGCTTGTTAGCCATCTGAATATCTTCTTTGGTGAAGTGTCTATCTGTTCATATCCTGTGCCCATTTTATGATTTGGTCGTTTATCTTGTTGTTGTGCTCGAGTATTCTATAAATTCTAGATGTAAGTCCCTTATTGACATGCCTTTACCAAATATTTTTCCCCAAGTCTGTGGGATTCCTTTTTACCCTGTTGGAGATTTTGGATTTGCATAAGGATTTGATTCGTAGAGGGTCTCATTCATCTATTTTATCCTCTCTTTCTGTAGGTTTTTCAGGATGCTTAGAAGACTGTTCACGCTGTGGATTAGGGCATCTAGAATTCTTTCAAGCTTTTCTGCAATGAAGTTCATAGTCTTTGTTTTAGTCATAGGTCCTTGATCTACTTTGAGTTGGTTTTTGTGTATGGAGTGAGATGTGGATTTTGCTTGAGTTTTCTGCAGATAGTTTTCCAATTTTGCCAACATCATTTGTTAAAAAGGCTATAGTTTCCTCACTTAACTGATTTTATCTCCTTGTCAAAAATCAGTTTTCCATAAGTAGGTGGGCTGATTTCTGGGTTCTCAATTCTATTCCATTGATCTATGTGTCTGTCATTACCAGTACCACCACAGCAGTATAACAGGATTTTAAATCAGGGAATGAGATGTCTCTTACCTTGTTTCTCTTTTTTAGGAGTGCTATACTTATTTGGGGCATCTTTCCATTCCAGATGAAATTGGAAATTGTCTTTTCCAGCTTATGGAAGAATGAAATTGCTTTTTATATTGGGATTGCATTGAAAGTGTAATTGCCTTTGGTAGTATTGTTATTTTCACAATATCTAGTCTTCCTATCCAAGATTCTTCCTATCCATATTCTTCCACTTCTCCAGGTCTCTTTTTGCTTCTTGTAGTAATGTTTTCTTTGAATAGATCCTTTGCGTTTCTGTTTAAATTTACTCTCAAGTATTTAATCTTGTAATTAGCTACTGTGAAGGGTATTGTGTGTGTGTGTGTGTGTGTGTGTGTGTGTGTGTGTTTCCAGTTCTGTATTCTCTTTGTCACTGTAGAGAAATCTAGTTGATTTTTGTATGTTGATCTTGTATCCTATCACCTTGCTGAATTAGTCAACTATGTTCAGTAGTTTTCTTGCTGAGTCTTTAGGGTTTTCTGAGTATACTATCATATCATCTGCATAGAGAGACAATTTTACCTCCTCTTTGCCAATTTGGATACCTCTTATTTCCCTCTCTTTTCTTATTGCTGTCGCTAAGACTTCCAATACACTATTAATAAGAGAGAGGATAGTGGGCATCCTGGCCTAGTTCCTGTTCTTAAAGGGAGTGCTTTTAACCACTCTCCATTGAGAACAATGTTAGCTCTCGGTTTTGAGTTTATACTTTTTACTATATGGAAGAAATTCCCTCTAATCCTATTGTGTTGAGCGTTATAATCAGGAAAGGGTGTTGGATTTTTGTCAAAGACTTTTTCTGTATCAATTGATACAATCATGTGGTTCTTGTTCTTTATTTTGTTAATATGAGAATTACACTGATTGTTTTTCTTATATTAAACCATGCCTGCATACCTGTTATGAATCCCACTTGGTCATAATTAATTATTTTTTTGATGTATCATTGGATTCTATTTTCCAAGATTTTATTCAGGATTTTTGTGTCTATGTTTATGAGAGATGTTGGCCTATAGATTTCTATTTTGGTGGTGCCTTTACCTGGCTTCAGTATCAAGAATATGTTTGATTGAGTCTGGGTGAATTCCCTTTTTTTCTATTTTCTGAAATATTTTATGTAAGATTGGTGACAGTTTTTCTCTGAATATTTGATAAAATTCACTTGTAGAACCATCTGGTCCAGGGTTTTTGGGTTTTTTTTGTGTGTGTGTGTTTTTGCTGGAAGTCATTTTATTATCTTTTTAATTTCTTCTTTTGTAATGGGTCTGTTTAGGTGTTCAGTTTCAGTTTGTGTTAGTTTAGCTAGGTTGTGAATTTCTAAGTATTTGTCCATTTCCTTTAAGTTTTCACAATTTAAGTATAGTTTTTCAATAATATTCCATTGCTGGCCTTTTATTTTAGTTGGTTCTGCTGTGACACCTCCTGTTTTATCTTTTATTCAGATTATTTTTTTCTTTTCCTTCTTTTGTTAGTTTTGCTAGTGGTTTGTCGATTTTATTGATTTTTTTTTAAAGAACAAACTTCTAGTTTTGTTAATGGTTTCAATTGTTTTTTAGTTTTTATTTCTGCTCTAATTTTTAAAATTTCTGTTTTTTTAGAGGATATCTGGTTTTCTTATTGTTATTTTTCAATTTGTTGGAGATGTCGGGTTAGAAAGTCAATGGTCATTTTTCCTACCTTTTGATGTGTTTTATGATGTGCTTTATGATATAAATTGACCTCTGATTACTGCTTTGGCTGCTTCCCAGAGGTTTTGGTAAGTTGTGTTTTCACTGTCATTTGTTTCAAGAAACTTTTTAATTTCCTTTTTTATTTCTTCTAATACTCACTCATGTTCAAGTAGCTTTTGTTCAGTTTCCAATTTTTTTTCCTCCCTTATCCTCTTGTTATTAATTTCTAATTTTGTAGTATTGCTGTCTGAGAAGATGCCTTGTATTATTTCTATGTTTTTTAAATTTATTGATGTTTGCCTGTGGTCTAAAATATGATCTATTCTTGAGGGCATTCTGTGTACATTGGAGAAGAAGGTTTACCGTGCTTTTTTTGGGGAGGGGGTGCATTAGCCTATAAAAATCTATGAGATCAAGTTATTTTGTGGTTTAATTCTTCAGCATCTTTGTTGAATTTCTTTCTGGTAGTCCTATCTTTTCTTAATAGTGGTGTATTGAAGTCTCCAACTGCTGTAGTGGTGTTGTCTATTCCTTTTTTCAGTTTTGTTTTATATATTTTATCACTCTATCATTGGGTGCTTAGATTTTTTTTTATTGTTATGTCCTCTTGTTCTATTGATCCTTTAAGCATTATGTAGTGACCTTCCTTGTCCTTTGTGATAGTTTTCCATTGAAATTTATTTTATTAGAGATGAATATCACTACTCCTGGTTAGTTCTGGTTGCTATTTGCTTGGTATAGTTTTCGCCAACTTTTTCGTTTTAGTCTTTCTTTATCTTCATTTTTTCAGGTATGTCTCTTATAGACAGCATATGGATGAATTTTGGGTTTTTTTTATGCAATCTGTTACTCATTTTGTCTTCACTGGTGCATTTAAACAATTCATATGTCCAATGTGATTATTGAGAGGCAAGGCTTAATCATTTTGTTGAGTTCTTTTTGGTGTTGTTGCTAGTTACTTTGGTCCATCCTGCTTTCTGTGGCACCTCTATCACAAGGATGTCTCTCAGTGTTTCTTCCAGTGGTGAGAATCTTTGTTTTCTTGATATTGAGCTTCAATCCATATGAAGTCTTTGAACTTGTGCAGCAAACTCCTCGTATCCTCCTCACTTTTAGCAAGCAAGGTTGTGTCAATCTGCATAATGCAGGTTGTTGATAAGTCTTCCTCCAATCCTGATCTCACATTTCTCCTCATAAAGTCCAGTTTCCTGAATGATCTATTCTGCATATAGATTTAAAAGGTATGCAGATAGGATGCACCCCGACACACACTTTTTTCTGATTCTGAGCCATGCAATGTTTCATTGGTTTAGGAATTCCTTATTATTACTGACATTAGAAATATATTTGGATATGGTCTGTCTGTATTCTCAGAGCCCTGAAATTAATCTTTTAAACAGCTACTAGAAAGCTATTTCTATACTGCCTTGCCTTAATCTTACACATTTTTGTTTTCATCCTCACATTAGTGTTTCATCTATTCATTCATATTAACCAAGTTCAATATCTATAATTACAATTAAGCTTCCTGGGCAAGATAGAGCTTGGTATAAAATTTAAAAGGAAGGCAAAAGAAAAAACAGCTAGTACAAATAATTAAGAGAAGAGTTTTAAGAAAAAGGAGTTTTGCAATGTAATCCACTCTAGAGAGGCTACATAATATATGCACAGAAAAAGCAAAACAATATTCAAAGAATGTCTCATTTTGTACATTCCATGATTTATACATTAAAAACACATTTATCATGAACACAGACAGTGACTATATACATAGACTTCATCTGATAGACAGTATAGGAAATAGGTTGACTCTGAAAAAAATCACTGGAGATTCTGTGGAAAGAATCAATGGAGAAGGAAAGAATCTGTGGAAAGAATTATAGGAGAAGCTCAATATCAGCAGTCAAAATTGGGGTATGTGTGTGCTGACTGTGGAAAAGACCATCAATGTGGAAGTTCAAACTGAAGTTTTAAACAGGTCTAAAAGACACTAAAATATGGCCATGAGTCTATACCTGCTGAATTTAAAAATTATTTCAAATATAAATTTGAGGAATTGAGCATTAAAAAGTGAATACCACGGTAGAGAAAGCCAACTGATTTTTGTATGTTGATCTTGTATCCTGCTACTTTGATGAATTGGTCAACTACGTCCAATAGTTTTCTTGCTGAGTCTTTAGGGTTTTCTAAGTATACTATCATGTCATCAG
>NW_006400158.1:1096235-1105107 GCF_000299155.1 Elephantulus edwardii
CCCTCTATGAGATGGATTGATTCGGTGACTGGGGTAATCGGGATGGGTGTATCAGAGGTGGTGCGGTTGGCGCAGGATAGAGCAGGGTTTAGGGCTGTTGTGCATAGGGTCGCTATGAGTCGGAAACGACTCGACGGCACATAACAACAACAACAACATTATCCTTAGTCATTGTCCAGCTCTCTGATGCATAGAAAGTAATTGAAAAGACCATGGTCTGGATCAGGAACAGTTTAGTATGTAAACTGACGTTGTTGCTGTTCAGTATTCTGGAGACCTCCCTCACAATAGATTTTCCCAGTCCAATTAATCTTTTGATTTCCTGCCTGCTAACCAAGAGTGTTCCTTATAGATCCAAGCACACTGACGATGTTAACAATCTCAGTCCAGAAGTGAGAATCTTTCCTTTCTTGACGTCAAGCTTCAATCTATATTGAAGACTTTCTGCAGCAGATGCTTCAGGTTCTACTCAGTTTCAGCAAGATTGTGTCATCTGCATTATGCAGGTTGTTGATGATTCTTCCTCCAATCCTGATCTTACATTCTTCCCCATAAAGTCTAACCTCCTGGATTATTTGTTCTGCATGTTGATGAAAAAGTATGAAGATAGGATGCACCCCTGGCATATACTTTTTTTGATCTTGAACCATGAAGTATTTCTTTGCTCTATTCTGATGACTGCCTTCTGTTTCAAGTACAGATTTTAGAAAAACACAATCAAGTGCTCTGAGATTCCCTTTCTTCTCCAGGCTAACCACTAAAAACAACAACAGCAACAAAAACACTTATCATGGATGTATTTGCTCCAGCTCATAATTGCTGAATTTCAGTTTTCAATGACTCATCTTTTTTTTCTTGGTTTTGTTGTTGTTGTTGTTTTGTCTTTGTTTTTTAGAAGTAGATTACTTCTCTGACATAGTTCAGGATGGACTCAAGCTTTTAGCTTTCTAGTTAGTAGTTGAACACATTAACAATTTTCACCAGTCAGGCAGTGCCATATCTTCAGAGTTAATGCTCTACATTCTCCCTGTAGCCACACAAATACTGTATGGTATCCCCTACTTGAGAATCTTGCTTTCTAACTGAAAAAAAATGTGTTTCAGGAAATAAACCCTGGAGAAAAGTGAAGACTACTTAGGACAATAAATCAAGAAGGATAAAATTAACCCTTTGAATCACTCATGTATACTTACATTAAAAATCACTTTTTCCTGAGTTTATATCTGCACCAAATTCACAACTTTGTGTATTTATGTGTGTGTGCTTTATTGTTTTATCTATATTTGGGAAAAGACCAAGAGAATTTAACTAGCAAAATGTAATTCACCTTTTCCTTTAAATTGGGCAATCAGATATTTTGTACTTTTGTGTATTTTCTATTTTTTAGTACTTTGGACATGTTGTAAAGAGAGACAGGTCTTTAGAGAGGGACATCATGCTGGGTAGAGTAGAGGGAGGGACAGCGCAGGAGGGGAAGACCCTCTATGAGGTGGATTGATTCAGTGACTAGAGTAATCGGGATGGGTGTGTCAGAGGCAATGAGATTGGCACGGGATAGAGCACGGTTTAGGGCTGTTGTACATAGGGTAGCTATGAGTCGCAAACGACTAGAGGGCACATAACAACAACAACAACAACAACAATGCAGAAAGACATTTGTCTATATCTATATATCATCCATGAAGAAAGCAAAAGGTCACTGAAAAGCAAGGTAAGAAAAGAAAGATCAGAATGAATATCATAGAGCAGCCAAAATAAAGGGAAAAAATGCTGAAGTAAAAGAGAGGAAGAGAATATTTCAAAGGGCAGTTTGAGAAGACAAAGCAAGGTATTATAACAAAATTGCAAAGATCTGGAGTTAGAAAAATCAAAAGGGAAGAGCACGTTAGATATTTCTCAAGCTGAAAGAACTGAAGAACAATTTTAAGCCTGGAATTGCAACACTGAATGATTCTATAACAAAATCTTTAATAATGTTATTGCTATGTGCCATCGAGTGTAGGGAGCATCAAAAGAAGATGGAAAGATAGTTCAATGATCATTAATTTTATAAAACATAGGGAATGGGAATTACCATATGAAATACAATGTGAATGAAGGATAGTGTGAAATGCAGTGTATAGGAACTTTAGAATCAAACAATCAGCAACAACAAAAAAAGGGAGGGGCGGTATATGCAGAGTCATGATCAAGAATCAATGGTAAATAAGGAAGGAGTTCAAGCTGTAATGAAGACATTGGCAAAAAAATAAGGTCACAGGCATTGATGGGATAGCAATTGATATATTTGAACAAGTAGATGCAGACCTGGATGTGTTCACCAGGCTGTGCTAAGAAATTTAGAAGACAGCTACTTGACCTTCAGACTGGAAAATATCCATATTTGTTCCTATTCCAAATAAATTCAATCCAACAGAAAGTGGAATTTACAGAACAGTATTATTAACATTTATATAAGATTAAAATCTTACCAAAGATTATGCAAAAAACAACTAGTACATTGACAAGGAACTGCCAGAAATTCAAGCTGGATTTACAAGAGGTCGTGGGTCCATGGATGTCATTTCTGAAATTAGGTAGATTTTTGCCTGAAAGTAGAAACTACCAGAAAAATGTTTGCGTTTTATTGACTGTATTAAGGCATTAACTGTATGGATTATAACAAATTATGTCTTACATTGAGAAGAATTGAAATCTCAGAACACTTAATTGTGCTCATGTGAAACCAACCTATACTTAGATTCAAAAGTTATACCCTGAACAGAACAAGGAAATACTTTAAGGTTTAAAATCAGGAAATTTGTGCCCCATACTTGTATCTTTTCTCCATATTTATTCAATCTGTGTACTGAGTAAATAACTTGAAAAGTAGGACAACATGCAGAAGAATGTGACATCTGCATTGGAAAAAGACTCAACAACCTGCGTTATGATGAGTACTTGAAAAACTTGTTGGATCTCAAAGATTGAAAGCTTTCAATATAGATTACATCTTAACATCAAGAGAACAACAACAAAAATCTTCAGAGAAGGTTGAAGTTTGTCAACAATTTCATTTTACTTGGATCCACAATCAATAACTATTATAACAACAGTCAAAAATTTAAAGGACTTGTTGCACTGCGGAAAAAATCCGCTGTCAAAAACCTCTCCAAAGTGCTAAATAGCAGTTTAAAGATTAAAGTGCTCCTTAATCTAAGTCATGGTGTTTTTAATTACTCTCTACAGATGCCTTTGAATTGTGGCATTGTAGAAGAGTACAGTATACCCCAGGTCTTTATAGACTTCCAAAAGAGTAAACAAATCTGTTTTGGAGAAAGTGCAACCAGGGTGCTCATTAAAGAAAAGATACTTTGTGACACATAATTAGAAGGACTTAGCCCTTGAAAAAGGTCAGAGGATCAGAAAAAGAAAGGAAGACCATAAAAGAGATTGACACAGAAACTATAACAATACGCTTGAGTTTATCATAGATCATGAAGATAACATAGGAAAGGCAAGATTTAAATCTGTTGTTCATAGGCTTGCTCTGATTGTAGTTAATTCAATGGCATCTAACAATGTATAATATTTTTTCTGTACATTTTCTTTTTTAGGTGAGAAACAAAAACTCAACTGAAGATAGATCAGAAACCTGGGACTAAAGGCTAAAACCATTAAAATTCATAAGAAGCTGACAAGTACAGCTAGAAATGCACCATCTAGAGAGGATAAAATTGATGAATGGGACTTTATAAAAATGAAATCATTGTGTGTATCAAAACATTTTTCCAGTAGGGTGGGAAAGAAAACATACCGATTTGGGGAAGAAAAACGTTTGGCAATACCATCTTATAAAAGAGTCTTATAAAAAAAGTTTACAGAAAATTCCTGGGCCTTCACAAGAAAAAGACAAGATAATCCAATTACAAAATGGTCAAAAGACATGGAAAATATTTTCAGAGGAAGATACTTGGATGGCCAACTGGCAATAAGAGAGATGCAAATCAAAACCACATGAGATATCATCTCACCCAGTAATAGTAGTGGCAAAATTTAACAGAGCAGCATGTGTTTTAGCAGAGAGGATGTGAAGAGGACTGTAAAATAATACAACCACTTTGGAAGGTAGTTTGTTGCTTCCTCAAACTTGAACATAGAAACTTAATATGACCCAGTTATTCCACTACTAGTAATATAGTCCAAGGAAATTAGAATCAATATGAAAATGAAGATTTGTATACCAATGTTCATAGCAACACTACTAATACCAGAACATGAAAATAGCCCAAATATCCAACCATAAGTAAATGGATTGAGAAATTGTGGTATATTAACATAATAGAATACTAAGAAGCACTTAGGAAAAAGTATTTTGAAAAATACTACATAATTTGGAAGAGACTGGAAAGCATTATGTAGACTGAATTAATTCACTCTCATAAGGACAAATACTGCATAAGACCATTATTGCAAACATGTATGGGGATGCAAGGGAGGAAGGGGTGGGAGCAGAGGGGTAAGAGAGTAAGTAGGGGTGAAATCACAGAGTTTCACAATTTGGTTGGTGGAGAGAGTAAAGGAAATGGGAAAGATCTGGCGGGTATCTGAAAAGACAGAGTAATGGTGGGCATAGTCCAATGGTGGTTAACTTTATAAAACATAATGAATGGGAAGATTGTCTTAAACACAATGTGAATGAAATGTTGTGTGAAACACAATGTATACAAATTTTGTAGGCAAATCAATAGAAAATATTTTTAAAAATGCTAAGAAAACAAAAAAGAGAATAATACCCACAGAACACTTCAAAAAATTGTACTCTTGATGTAGCTTGCCAGTGTGTATTCATCAGAATTATGTGCCTTTTATACAATGATCTAACAAGAATAAATTTTGTTTTGATCTTCATCTTATCATGTATAATGGTTTCAAGGCATAAACATGTTAAAATACTTGCCTAGAGTCACAGTACTTGTAAGTAATGAAGATGAGAAGTAAGGCCAAGCAAGTCAAACCTTGAACTTGTCTCGGTAGATACTCTTCTCTGCCACACAGGTTCAGTAATTAAGTAACACACATTTTGTTTTCAATGGCTCTGAAAAACAAAACAAAAAATGGCTTAAAAAATCCAATTATTTTCTTTCTCTCAGACAGAACAAAGAAAGGAAACGCAGAGAGATTGGTTCAGCTTGAGAATATCCATCAGCCATGTTCACATTGGATTCCACATAGGACTTTATGGACATGTCCTGAAATGAATCATTCTCTCAGAATGTGAAACTGTGATATGAGAGCACTATGGACTGTGAAAGTTGGCAGGGGCTGCCAAACCAAGCACAGGATCCTCAGGAATCCAGGCACTAAAGTAAAGGTTTACAGTAAGTAATAAATGCTAGCCAGTGTTCTGAGTTAAACATGAGCTTTTGTGAAATCCATACTGCAGTGTCTTAAAATACTTCATGCATGAAATGTACATTTCCCCTTTATTTTACAATTATTTTTAAAAACACAGGGACCAAGGATTTAAACATTTCCTTCATTTTCTACAGTAGCTATAAAAATGGAGATTGAGACAGTTTGATATGGATAATTTTCTCATTTTCCCTTATACCCCCCTATTCTTTTCCAGACACAACAAGATATTATGAAGGTTAACTGAGGAAAAGGCGCCTATCCCTTCCCATGTCTGCATTAGTTTGACAGACCATTCCCATGAGTCTCTGAGTGACCAGCTGTGGCTGTTTGGAGCACAAGAGTCAATTAATTAACATTTTTTTCAAATTGGAAAAATTCTGTTTCTCTCTAGGCTCTTTAAAATATTGTAATTCTGTTCTATTGGGCCTCTTGGTAATGAGCCACTTACCCCAGATCCTGCTTGGTAGTTGAATATTCAGTGTACAATCACTAGATACAAATGTGTCTCCTGTTAGAGAGCTCCAAGTCATAATAGAAATATAAGAGAAAGGGATGTGGAGAGATGAGTTTAAAAAAATGTGGCTAGTAAGAGTATAGAGTCCCCAGTTGTAAATGACAAGCGCTAAAAGATCAGTTCTCAAAAAAAAAAATTTAAAAAAATATCAGTTCTCTAATGAGAGAAGGGCATATGATCAGAGATCATGAAATGAGCTCAGATCTCCAGAGTGTAATATTTCACAGATGAGAGGAAACAAAGAGCTGAAGGTGTAAAGATCACTAACTTCTTTCATCAAGAATTTTAAATAACAAAGAAAAAGAAATCTCAAATCTAATAATATATAAGAGAGGACATTTTGAGTTAGAGTGAGACATCAGGCCGTTAAAATTGCTATTCTTCTTGCTGAAGATAATCTTTCCTATTGGAATTCCTTTGCCCAATAGCTCTGACTTGTAAGGAGAGGTTGAGCTGCTGTCACTGTTGTTATGTGTTGCTGAGTCTCCTTCAATTCATAGTGACCCTATGTACAAAAGCTCTGGACCCTGCCCTATCTTGGGCCTATGTCATTGTCTCAATACATCTACCCTCATTACCTCAGTTACTGTGTCAACCCATTTTACCCAGGGTCATCTACTCCTACACTGATTTTCCACCTGTACAAGCACAATACCCTTTTCCAAGAACTCATCCCTCCTGGCAACATAACTGAAGTATGTGAGACAGAGCTTCAAAATCCTTGCCTCCAGGAAACAATCTGGTTTAACCCTTTCTAGGATAGATCTATTTGTTCTCCTGGTAGTCCATGGTATGTGTAATACTCTTCTCCAGCACCAGCTCAAAGAAGCCAATCTTTTTTCTGGCATCTTTAGCCATTGTCCAGCTCTCTATGTCCAGCATAGCAAGTTATTGAGAAGTTTATGGCCTGGATCAGACACATCTAGTTTCCAGACTGACATCTTTGTTATTCAGCACTCTGGAGAGGTCTCTGCAGAAGATTTTTCCAATACAATTCATCTTTTGTTCTCCTGACTTGATGCCAAAAGTGTTGATTGTAGAGCTAATCAAGTTGAAATTGTTAACAATCTTAATCTCTTCTCTACCTATTGTGGTATTGTCAATTGGCCCAGTGGTAAGAATCTTGGTTTTTCAGACGTATAGCTTCTGCAACTAACACCTCAGCATCAGCAAGCAAGGTTGTATCATCAGCATAACGTAGGCTATTGATGAGTCTCCCTCCAATTCTGATGCCACATTCCTCCTTTTAAAATTCAGCATTTTGTATGATCTGTTCCACATATAGATTGAAAAGGTATGGAGACAGGAGGCATCCCTGGCATACTCCTTTCCTGATTTTAATCACACTGTGTTCCCTTGTTCTGTTCTGATGCTTGTTTCCTGTTGTAAGTGTGTCTGTGTATGTGTGTGTGTGTGTATTATTAATTTTAATGAAAATTTACAGAGACTTTGGATTTCCATTCATTCATCATTGCACTTTTCTCCCTGCCTACACCTCCCCTCCAGTTCGTTCTTCTCTTTGAAAAAATAAAAGAAAAATCCTTTCATTGTTATACAATGCCTCTCTCCAAGTCCACTCCACCATGCAGCCTTCGTTCTGGACCCATGTCATGACAGTAATACCTAATCATATATACCTTTTAAACAGTTCTCTCTCTCATCTGTTTCAATGCAGTATACATAATTGATCCCATCTTTCTCAGTCTCCACCCAACCCCTTTGTTATTCCCATTTTATGAGTGGCACTATGCAGTATTTGTCCTTTTGTAACAGAGATTTCATTCAGCATACTGTCCTCCACGGTCATCCATTTTGAATAATATTTGATGAGTTCCTTGTTTTTCAATGCAGCATAGTAATCCATTCTGTGAATATACCACAGCTTCTCTAGCCATTCATTTGTTGATGGGCACTTAGGTTGTTGTTTCTAGCTCTTCACTATTGTGAACAAAGCTGTGATAAACATGGGTGTGCCTGTATCTGCTTGGGTGGCAGTTATGGTTTCTTTGGGGTATATATTTTGTAGAGCACAATTAGATATTCTGGGATTCCCATTCTTCTCAAGGTTAGCCACAATTTGTTGTGGTCCACAGAGTCAAAAATGTTTTTGCATAATTAATGAAACACAGACACTCCTCTGGTACTCTCTGCTTTTAGCCAAGATCTATGCAATATTGTCTATGATGTTTCTAGTGCCACAGCCTCTTCTAAACCTAGCTTGCACTTTTGGCGGTTCTCAGTTAATGTCCTGTTCCAGTCATTTCTGGATAATTTTCAGTAGGATTTTGCTGTGTGTGATGTTAGTGACATTGTTCAATATTTTCTACTCTGTTGGGTACTTTTTTTTTTTTAAATGGGAATAAATTTGGATCTCTTCTCATCAGTTGGCCAGGTAGTGCTCCAGATTTCTTGGCACAAAGTGGTGAGTGTATTCAGGACAATATGTTTGTTGAAATATGTCACTTGGTATTCCATCAATTCTTGGATTTTCCCCTCAACTCCCATTAATTCCTTCAGAACAGCTTGGGCTTCCTCTTTCTTCATTACCATTGCCTCTTCATCATCATATGTTGTTTCATGAAATTCTTCTGTGTGAGCCAACTCTTTTTGGCACAATGACTCTGTGCACTCCTTCCATTTTCTTTTTATGCTTCCTGGATCATTCATAATTCTTCCCATACCATCCTTAAGTGATAGATACAACCCGAGGCTTTATTTATTTATTCTTTAAATAAATAATTTTCATACTGGTTTACTTACAAAGTTTATGTTGTTGTTGTTGTTGTTATATGCCGTCGAGTCGTTTGTGACTCAAAGTGACGCTATGCACAACAGCCCTAAACCCTGCTCTATCCTGCATGAGCCGCACTGTCTCTGACACACCCATCCTGATTACCCCAGTCACTGAATCAATCCACCTCATAGAGGGTCTTCCCCTCCTGCGCTGTCCCTCTACTCTAC
>NW_006400158.1:1105801-1108091 GCF_000299155.1 Elephantulus edwardii
TTCCCCATTTTCTTTACCGACCCTTCCCTCCACCCATCAAATTTCATAACCCTATTATTAGCTAATGCTCCCTGCCCATCCTCACTCCTCTGCTCCTCCCCTCCTTCCCTTGGATCCTCATATACATTCTAAAATAATGGTCTTATACAGTATTTATCTTTATGGAACTGAGTTAGTTCACTTAACACAGTGCCCTCCAGTCCTTCCCAAATTAGGTAGTGAGTTTCTAAGTCATTGTTCCTGAATGCCCTGTAGTATTTTGTCTTGTGAATGTACCATACTTTCTCAATCAATCTGAATGTGGTTGGACATTTGGACTGTTTCCATGTCCTTGAGATGGTGAATAATGCTACTATGAATATTGGTGTACAAGCCTATATTTGTGCCTCAGTTCTCATTTTCTTGGAGTATATTCCAAACAGTGGAATAGCTCAGTCATATGGAATTTCTGTGTTCAAATTTCTGAAGATACACCAAACTGCCTTCCAGAGTGGTTGTACCATTTTACAATTCCATCAGCTGTATATGAGTTCCTCTTTGCACATTTCATTACAGCACTTTGCTTTGTCATCCCAACCTTCCCTTTGAAATTTGTTCAGATTTCTTCTGTTTGCTTTGTTTTCTCAAAGCTCTCAATATACTGAGTCTCTTAAGACACACATCTCAATCTTTTCTTTCTCCTCTGTTTTTGAAATGACTTTTGCATTCTTCTTGGATGATATTCTAAATATCCTCCACCGTTTCATCTGGTCTTCCCTTATTAGTGTTCAAGACTTCAAACCTGTTCCTGAGATGGTTTCTAAATTTATGTGGTATAGACTCAAAGACAATTTAGGTTTTTGTGAATTTGATTTCATTTTTTTTTAGTTTCAGTTTGAACTTGCCTATGAATAATTAATAAGCTAATGGTCTGAGCTGTGCACTCCAATGACACAGGAGGCAAACTCCAGCGATGCAGGTGATACCCTCCAGCCATGAAGGCAGTCTGATGTGCTGAGGACCGGTGACGTGGCAGCTTAACATCTGCGAATGGACCAGTAGCCCCAAACTCCTGGCAGAACCCAAGCCCCGCCCTCCGTGCCCACACTCCCACCGTCTCCACAGCACTGCATCCCAGAGCCTCCGCCCTTTCAACCGGCCCCTGCCTCCGCACCTCCCCTCCACACCCCCCCCCGCAAACCCTGGTGGCCGTTCCAGAGTCCTGCACCCCCAGCGGTGCCCCAGGGCCACTAGAGTCCTGCACACATCCCAGAAACCTACCAACAGCCATGGAGAGTAGGATTTTAAATTAGAACACAAAGCCACACCATGGACCCAGCCATCTCCTGAAGCCACCAATCAAGCTGCTGAGGGATTGATCTGGCACGAGAAAGGATGGTAGGATCCCAACTGGGTTATCTTGAGCACAGCCAATTGCCTTGGACAGTACTCAAGGGTGAGCCCACTGGTGGGAATTTGGCTGAGCTCTCTTGGGCCATCCTGACTGCCCAGGAATGAGATGGCCAGTGGTAATTTGTCTGAAATTTTGTGGACACTGCAGATCAGCCAGAGGCGAGTGGGTTGGTGGGAATATGACTTTGACTTCTTGGATTGCATTGGACCCAGGACCCTGCTTGGGCAGAGGGCGCTGCACAAGGGCACCTGCATAAGTGCCTCTGGGCAGGGACCACTGAGTGAAAACCACTGAGTGGGAGATGGACAGCTGGAATTTGAATAGGGACCCAATCGTGAGCACACCCAGAGAGCTGAGGTCTGAGTAAAGTCCCCCAAGTGGTTGACCTGCCCTTGTGATTACCCCACCCCCATGCACTCCCCACCTCATTTGGCTCCACACCTGTACCTACACATCTGCTCAATCAACTTGCCTTTAATCTGGAGCACTTTGACCTGTTTTACCTACAAGAGGCTTTTCTCATAGGCTCTGAACTAACATTTCCCTGGAGTCAGAATTTCAGAGGAAAACACAAGTGGGGGAGCTGCCCAACTGAACTCTAGGGCATTGTCTTCAGAACGAGAACATATCAATGTCTAGAAGAAAGCAAACTATCCCAAACACTATACAAGCGCAAAGCAAGATGTCACCCACAAATGGTGACACAGAATCAAATGGATTTCCTGAAGCTAGAAAGTCTGATGGAATTTGCTGACACAAAATTTAAAAGAACAATGATTGTATCTTTTCAATGGATGAAAGAAAACTTGAAGAATTACAGTATACTGGAAGCAAAAACCAGGAAGAGCTGTTGTTGTTGTTGTTCTTATGTGCCGTCAAGTCGCCTGCGACTCATAG
>NW_006400158.1:1112266-1113772 GCF_000299155.1 Elephantulus edwardii
GTGTCAGAGACAGTGCGATTGGCACAGGACAGAGCGGAGTTTAGGGTTGTTGTACATAGGGTCGCTGTGAGTCGTAGGCGACTTGACGACACATAACAACAACAACAACAACAACAACAACAACAACAACAACTATAGTAGTTGGAGACTTCATTACACCACTCTCAAGAAAAGATAAAACTACCAGAGAGAAATTCAACAAATATACTGAAGAATTAAAACACACAATAAAACAACTTGGCCTCATAGATATTTATAGGCTAATACACCCTAAAAGAGCACAGTATACTTTCTTCTCCAATGTACATGGAATGTTCTCCAGAATACATCACATTCTAGGTCACAAGGCAAGCATCAATAAATACAAAAAAAATAGAAATATTATAAAGCATCTTTTCAGATAATATTGCTACAAAATTAGAAATTAATAACAAGAAGATAAAAAGGGGGGGGGGAAACCCATACATTTGGAAGCTGAACATGACAGGGTACTAGAAGAAATTAAAAAAAAGAATTAAAATGTTTCTTGAACATTTCTTCATGTGCTTTTTGGCCATCTGACTGTCTTCTTTGGCAAAGTCTCTGTTCATTTCCTGTGCTCATACTTCAATTGGATAGTTACCTTTATCTTGCTTCTCAATTATTTTATAAATTCTAGATATAAGACCCGTATCTGAAACGTCATTACCAAATACTTTTTCACAGTCTGTGGCTTTTTACCCTTTTTACTCTTTTGGAGAAGTTTTTGGATGGGCATAGGGATTTGATTCTTACAAGGTCCCATCATATATTTTATCTTCTCCTGGTTGTAGATTTTTCAGGATACTCGGAAGACTGTTTATGTGGTGGATCAGGACTCCTAGAGTTCATCCAAATTTTTCTTTCATGAACCTTATAGTCTTTGGTTTTAGTCCTAGGTCCATGATCCACCTTGAGTTGGTTTTTGTATATGGAGTGAGGTGTGGACCTTATTTAATTTTTCTGCAGATTGTTTTCCAATTTTGCCAACACCATTTGTTTAAAAAACTGTCATTTCCCCACCTAACTGATTTTATCTCCTTGTCAAAAATCAGTTTACCATAAATAGATGGGCTGATTTCCAGGTTCTGACTTCTATTCCATTGATCTATGTGTTTGTCAGTGTATCAATACCATGCTGTCTTAAGCACCACAGCAGTGAGCACATGAAGAAATGTTTAAAATCCCTGGCTCTAAGAGAAATGTAAATCAAAACAACCATGAGGTGTCGCGTTCCAAACCCGCCCGCGGGATAAAGGAAAACACGACACTGGGATTCGTTGCAGCTTGAAGCTTCTTTATTGTGGTAAAAATGGCGGCCGCGCACGCGCACTTCCTCCTCCCAGCCCCTTATATACCCTTTACCTCGATAGCTTCTATGCTTAATTTCTATTGGCCTATAACTATCTATTCCTATTGGTTTATAACTATCTATTCCTATTGGTCTATAACTTCCTATTCCTATTGGCCTATAACTACTTATTCCTA
>NW_006400158.1:1113872-1117748 GCF_000299155.1 Elephantulus edwardii
TCTAACTCTCCAATCAATTTTTGCCACAATTGCCGTTGCCATTCATGCTTCCTGACATGTCAGCACCTGCAGCTCCTGCAATGAGGTATCATCTCACCCTTGTCAGATTAGCAAAATTTAACAGAACAGCAAGCAACAAATGCTGGCAAGGTTGTGGAGAGACAGGAACCCTTATTCACTGTTGGTGGGAGTGTAAAATGGTGCTACCATTGTGGAAAGTGGTGCGATGCTTTCTCAAAAAGTTGAAAATAGAGATACCACTTGACCCAACAATTCCACTACTGGGAATATATGCTAACGAGATCATAACTGATATACAAGCAGATATATGCACATGCATGTTTATCACGACTTCGTTCACAATAGCTAGGAGTCGGAAACAACCTAAGTGCCCATTAACAAAAGAATGGATAGAAAAGCTGTGGTATATTCACAGAGTGGAATACTACACTGCACTGAAAAACAAGGAACCCATGCAATATGATTCAAAATGGGTGACCCTGGAGGACATTATGCAGAGTAAAATATCTCAGTTACAAAAGTACAAATACTGCACGGTGCCACTGTTGTAGAAAATGACTGACATCAGGGTTGGGGTAAGACTGAGAAAAACTGAACAGATTATGTGTACTGAATTGGAACAGATGAGGGAGAGAACTGTTTAAAAGTGATATAAGAGAGCATATTATGATTACCACAGGAATCCAGAATTAAGGTTACATAGTGGAGTGGATTTGGGGTGTGGGGGCAGGATCAGGGTCAGGGGGATTGTATATGAACGAAGAAGTTTATCTTTTGCTTTTCAAAGACAGGAGCGAACTGGGGTTGGGGTGGGGGTAAAGAAAAAAGTGCAACAATGAATGAATGAAAATTCAAAATTTCTGTAAATGTTCATTAAAATTAATAAAATAATTAAAAAAAATAAACGTATTTGCAAAGAAAAAAATGTTTCTTAAAACAAATGACAATGAAAACACCATCTACCAAAATTTCTGGGAAATAGCCTAAGCAGTAATCCAAGGTCAATTTACAGCTATAAGCAAACACATCAAAAGGAAGGAAAAATTGACCATAGACTCTCTAACCCAACATCTCCAGTAAACTGAAAAAGAACAGCAAGAAAACAGACACCCTCTAAAATAACTGAAATTATAAAAATAAGAGCAAAAATAAATGAAATAGAAAACCAAAAAACAATTGAAACTATCAACAAAACCAGAAGTTGGTTCTTTGAAAAGCTCAATAAAATCAACAAACCTTAGCAAAACTCATAAAAGAAAAGAAAGAGAAGACACAAAGAATCTTAGCTAACATCAGAGTATTATGAAAAACTATACTCAAACAAATATGAAAACCTAGAGGAAATGGACAAATACTGACACAAACTGAAACTGAACATTTGAACAGACACACTACAAAAGAAGAAATTAAAAAGGTCGTAAAACAAATTCCAACCAAAAAAAGTCCTGGACCAGATGGTTTTACAAGTGAATTTTATCAAACATTCAGAGAAGAACTGCTACCAAGCCTAGAAAAACTATTTTAGGAAATAGAGAAAGATTACATTCTCCCAGATTCATTCTATGCAGCAAACATATTCTTGATACCAAAGCCAGGAAAGGGCACCACCAAAATATAAAACTATAGGCCAATATCTCTAATGAACATAGATGCAAAAATTCTGAATAAAATGCTGGCCAATAGAATTCAATGATACATCAAAGAAATAGTTCACCATGATGAAGTGGGATTCATAAAAGTTATGCAAGGATGGTTCAACATAAGGAAAACAATTGTTGCAGTTCATCACATTAACAAAAAACGAAACCACATGATCCTATCAATTGATGCAGAAACGGCCTTTGACAAAATCCAACACCCTTTTCTGATTATAACACTCAACAAAATAAGATTAGAGGGGAATTTCTTCAACATAGTATAAAGTATGTATGCAAACCCGAGAGCCAACATTGCTCTCAATGGAGAGAGATTAAAGGCATTCCCTTTAAGAACAGAAATGAGGCAAGGATGCCCACTCTCACCTCTCTTATTCAAAATTGTATTGGAAGTCTTAGGAATAGCAATAAGAGAAGAGAAGGAAATAAGAGGTATCCAAATTGGCAAAGAGCAGATAAAAGTATCTCTCTACGCATATGATATGAACGCATACCTAGAAAACCCTAAAGACTCAGCAAGAAAACTATTGGATATAGTTGACCAAGTCAGCAAAGTAGAAGGATACAAGATCAACATACAAAAATTAGTTGGATTTCTCTACAGTGACAAAGAGAATACAGAGCCAGAACTAAGAAAAGCAATACCCTTCACAATAGGGAATCACAAGATTAAATACTTGAGAGTAAATCTAATCAGAAACACAAAAGACCTATTCAAAGAGTATTACAAAACATGACTACAAAAAGCAAAAAGAGACCTGGAGAAGGGGAAGAATATCCTTTGCTTTGAATAGGAAGACTCAATATTGTGAAAATGACAATACTACAAAAGGCAATTTATACATTCAATGCAATCCCAATACAAACACCAAACTCATTCTTCAATGAGATGGAAAAGGCAATCTCCAGTTTCATTTGGAATGGAAAGAAACCCTGAATATGCAAAGCACTCCTTAAAAATAGAGGAAAGGTATCTCACTCTCTGATTTCAAATCCTACTATATTGCCACGGTGGTTAAGACAGCATGGTACTGGTACAATGACAGACACATAGATCAATGAAATAGAATTCAGAACCCAGAAATCAGCCCATCTACTTATAGTCAACTGATTTTTGGCAAGCAGATGAAATCAGTTAAGTGGGGAAATGACAGCCTTTTTGACAAATGGTGTTGGTAAAATTGGAAAGTTATTTCCAGAAACTCAAGCAAGATCCACGCCTCACTCTATACACAAAAACCAACTCAAGGTGGATCATGGACCTAGGACTAAAAACAAGAAGTACAAACTTTATTAAAGAAAAGTACTGAAGAACTCTAGAAGTCCTAATCCACAACATAAACCATCTTCCACGCATCCTGAAAAATCTACAACCAGGAGAAAAGAAAGATTGGAACCTTCTAAGAATCAAATCCCTATGCACATCCAAAAAGCCACAGACTGGGGAAAAATATTTGGTAATTACATGTCAGATAAGAGACTTATATCTAGAATTTATAAAATATTAGAGAACTACAACAAGATAAACAATCCAATTTAAAATTGGGCACAAGGTATTAACAGACACTTCACCATAGAAGAAATTCAGATGGCCAACAAGAACATGTAGAAATGTTCAAAATCCCTAGCTCTAAGAGAGATGCAAATCAAAACAATTTATAGATATCATCTCACTCCAGTAAGAATAACAAACTTTAATAGAGCAAGCAACAAATGCTGGCGAGGTTGTGGAGAAACTGGAACCCTTATTCACAGTTGGTGGAAGTGTAAAATGGTGCAACTACTGTAGAAGGTGGTGTGGCACATTCTCAAAAAGTTGCAAATAGAAATATCATTTGACCAAGCAATTCCACTACTGGGAATAGACCCCAAAGAGACCCTAACTGCCATCCACCTAAACAGATATATGCACACCCATGTTTATCATGGCTTTGTTCATGATAGCAGGGGGTTGGGAACAAACTAAGTGTCCATAAACAATCGAATGGATAGAGAAGCTGTGATATATTCACACAATGGAATACTATGTTGCATTGAAAAACTAGGAACTCATGCAATATTATTCAAAATGGGTGACCCTGGAAGACATTATGCTGAGTGAAATATCTCAGTCACAAAGGGACAAATATTTCACAGTGCTGGACCAATTGGCAGCATCAGGATGGATGGTGAAGAGACTGAGATTGTACACAGCTTTAGC
>NW_006400158.1:1118243-1120856 GCF_000299155.1 Elephantulus edwardii
AACAACAACAACAACAACAACAACAACACACTGTTGTAAAACATCGGGGTTGGAGGGAGACTGAGAAAGATGAGATAAATAAGGTATACTGTATTGAAACAGATGAGGGAGAAAACTGTTTAAAAGGGATATGTGATTAGATATTATTGTTATGACAGAAGTCCAGAATGAAGGCTGCATAGTGGAGTGGACCTGGGGGGAAGGATTGTAAAACAATGGGGGAACTTTTACTTTTCAAAGAGAAGAGTGTATGTGGAGCGGGAGGGTTGGGCAGCGAGTCAAGTGCAACAATGAATGAATAAATGGAAATCCAAAATCTCTGTAAATTTTCATTAAAATTAATAAAAATGATGATTTTTTTAAAAACCTTGTTAAGAAAAGTAAGTTAATGATCTGCTAATATTATCTTTAATCTAATCAAGATGTTTTACATAATACCCTCTCTAGAACTCTATAAGCAGTGAAATTTAAAAGGAAATATATTCTGATCTTCTTTCATAGGATGGAACTTTTCCATCTTCATTTAGTTTGCTGTTATTGTGTAAAATTGTGTCAGAACCGACCCATAGCTGATCCTTCAGAGGATTTTCAGAAGTAATTAATCACGTGGGAGAAGATTATCCATCCTTCTCCAGCAGAGCAGCTGGTGGCCTTAAGCAACGTGCCTTCAGGATTGCAATTCAGCTTCTTGCCACACTACTATAGTCTCCTTTGTGTTGTCCAGTCTGTCATCTAGAGCTGGGAGCCATCTCATCCTTCTGCATTCCTCTACCCCAAAAACATTACCAGGAGTGCTTGCTATATCTACCTTGCTATAATATCAACAAAGTGGTCTCAGAGTTGCTGATATTTCTTTAGTTAACTTTCCATTACTATCTGTTGAAGACTCATTTCTTTCCCTGAGTGACTGGCTCTAGGAATGATAGTCTCATTCAAGGAAGATCTTACAGATTTAGATATTAAATGTATCATTAAGATCAATATCCAAAAATCAATAGGATTCCTCTACAATAGCAAAGAGAACTTAGAGACAGAAATAAAGAAAGCAATATCATTTACAATGTTATTGTTAAGTGTCGTCAAGTCGTAGGCAACTCATAGCGATCCTATGAATGAAAGACCTCGACACTTGCATGACTTTTATCCTTTCTCCAGGTTTCATAGTGTTTCCAGAGGCAAGCTATTTATGGAAGTGGATGCCACCACAAATTGAGATACTTGGGAGTGAACGTAACTAGAGGTACAAGAGACCTATACAAAGAAAACTACAGAGCATTTCTGAAAGACATAATAAAAGACCTAAAGAAATGGAAAAATGTGCCTTGTTCATGGATAGGAAGACTTAATATGGTGAAAATGACAATCCTACCAAAGGCAATTTACATATTCAATGCAATCCTAATCCAGATACCAAATTCATTTTTTCAAGGAGATTGAAAAGGGAAATTATCAAGTTTATCTGGAAAGAAAAGAGATCCCGAATAAGCAAAACACTTTTGAAAAACAAAAGTGAGGTTGGAGGCATAGCAATCCCTGACCTCAAAACTTACTACACAACAGTGGAAACCAAAACGGTATGGTACCGGTACAATGACAGGCACATAAATGAATGGAACAGAATTGAGAACCCAGAAATAAACCCAGCTATCTATGGTCAACTGATATTCGCTAAGGAAATCAAAGCTATCAAATGGGAAAATGATAACCTCTTTAACAAATGGTGCTGGCAAAACTTGACTTCTACCTGCAGAAAGCTGAAACAGGATCCACATCTCACACCATACACAAAAATTAACTCAATGTGGATCAGAGACCTGGAAGTAAATTACAAAACCTTAATGTTCATAAGAGACAAACTGGGATCAAGCTTAGAAGCGCTAGTCCAAGGTATAAATAGATTTCCAAATACCACCAGGAATGAACAATATAAAGAGGATAAAATTAATTTAAAGATTATGTCTCTGTGCACATCAAAAACATTTCCAACAGGTTAAAAAGAAAACCTACAAACTGAGAACAAACATTTGGTAATACTATCTCAGACAAAAGGCATATAATAAAAGTTTACAGAATACTCCTGGGCCTCCACAAGAAAAAGACTGATAACTCCATTACAAAATGGGCAAAAGACATGGAAAGAATTTGCACAGAGGACGGTATTAGAATGACAAACAGACACATGAAGAAAAGCTCCAAATCCCTAGCAATAAGAGAGATGAAAATCAAAACCACAATGAGTTACCATCTCACTCCATTAAGAATGACAATGTTTAATAGGGCAACAAGTAATAGATGTTGGAGAGAAGGTGATGATAATGGAACTCTTTTTATTTTGTTTTATTGATTTCAATGAACATTTTCAGGTATTTTGGATTTCCATTCATTCATTGTTGCACTATTTTGTCCACCACAACCTCCAGTTCGTTATTCTTTTGTTTTTCTTGAAACTCTGTTTTAATTGTCCCATTGCCTCAGTGCTTGTCAAAACCAATTCTGATTAATTTCCTTTGTCAGTGTTTCCTTTGCCATTCCCTATCATTCCTCCCTGAGAGAGATTTCACCCTGATTTATAAGGAAAATGGGACGGTGTATTCTCATAGCTACTTCCTGCTG
>NW_006400158.1:1122833-1126817 GCF_000299155.1 Elephantulus edwardii
CCCCCCAGAACTCTACCCTCTTGGAAAAGTAAAAGAAAAATTCTTTCATTGTTTTACAAACCCTTCCCCAGGTCCACTCCACTATGTAGCCTTTGCTCTAGACTTTTCATGACAAAAATACCTAATCACATAACCCTTATAGACAGTTTTTTCCCCTCATATGTTTCAGTGCAGTATACATTATTGAACCCATATTTCTTAATCTCTCCCCAATCCCAAGGTCAGTCCTGTTTTACAACAGTGGCACCATACAGTATTTGTTCTTTTGTGACTAGGATACTTCACTCTGCATAATGTCCTCCAGAGTCACCCATTTTGAATAATATTGCATGAGTTTCTTGTTTTTCAATCAATCCTAGTATTCCATTGTGTGAATATACCACAGCTTCCCTATCCATTTCTTTGTTGATGGGCACTTGGGTTGTTTCCAACTCCTTGCTATTTTGAACAAAGCTTCAATAAACATGGGTGTGCATATATCTGCTAGGATGTCAGTTATGGTCTCTTTGGAGTATATTCCCAGCAGTGGAATTGCTGGGTCAAATGGTATCTCTATTTGCAACTTCTTGAGAATGTGTCATACCGCCATCCATAGTGGTTGCACCATTTTACACTCCCACCAACAGGGAATAAGGGTTCCAGGTTCTTCACAACTTCGCCAACATTTGTTGCTTGCTATTCTGTTTAGTTTTGTTATTCTGACTGGGGTGAGATGATATCTCATAGTTGTTTTAATTTGCATCTCCCTATGAGCTAAGGATTTTGAACATTTCTTCATGTGCTTGTTGACCATCTGAATATCTTCTTTGGTGAAGTGTTTGTTCATATCCTGTGCCCATTTCTCTATTAGATTATTTACCTTTATTTTGTTATGGTGCTCAAGTATTTTATAAATTCTGGATATAAGTCCCTTATCTGATATGTTATCACCAAATACTTTTTTCCAGTCAGTGGCTTCCCTTTTTATCCTGTTGGAGAAGTTTTTGGATGTGCATAGGGATTTGACTCTTAGAGGATTCCATTCATCTACTTTATCTTCTCCTGGTTAGAGGTTTTTTTAGGATACTTGGAAGACTGTTTATGTTGTGGATTAGGGCTTCTAGCATTTTTAGTAGCTTTTCTGTAATGAGGTTTATAGTCCTTGGTTTTAGTCCTAGGACCGTGGTCCACCTTGAGTTGATTTTTGTGTATGGAGTGAGGTCTGGGTATTACTTGAGTCTTTTGCAGATACTTTTCAAATTTTGCCAACATCATTTGTTAAAAAGGCTGTGGTTTCCCCACTTAGCTGGTTTCATCTCCTTGTCAAAAATCAGTTGACCATAGATAGATGGGCTGATCTCCGGATTCTCAATTCTATTCCATTGATCTATGTGTCTGCCATTGTACCAGTACCATGCTGTCTTTACCACCATGGCAGTGTAGTAGGATTTGAAATCAAGAAGTGAGATACCTCCTACCTTTCCTCTATTTTTAAGGAGTACTTTGCTTATTCGGGGTTTCTTTCCATTCCAAACGAAACTGGAGGCTGCCTTTTCCATCTCGTTGAAGAATGGAATTGCTATTTGTATTTTGATTGCATTAAACATGTAAATTGCCTTTGGTAGTATTGCCATTTTCACAATATTGAGTCTTCCTATCCATGAGCAAGGGATATTCTTCCACTTCTCATGGTCTCTTTTTGTTTCTTGTAATAATGGTTTGTAATTTTCTTTGAATATATCTTTTGTGCTTCTGGTTAAATTTATTCCCAAGTATTTAATCTTGTGATTAACTATGGTGAAGGGTATTGTTTTTCTTAGCTCCAGTTCTGTATTGTCTTTGTCACTGTAGAGAAATCCAACTGATTTTTGTATGTTGATCTTGTATCATGCCACTTTGCTAAATTGGTCCACTGTGTCCAATAGTTTTCTTCCCGAGTCTTTAGGGTTTTCTAAGTATACTATCATGTCATTCACATAGAGAGATAGTTTTACCTCCTCGTTGCCAATGTGGATACCTTTTATTCCCTTCTCTTGTCTTATTGCTATTGCTAAGACTTCCAAACAATATTGACTAAGAGAGGTAATAATGGGCATCTTTGCCTAGTTTCTAAAAGAGAATGCCTTTAACATCTCTCTGTTGAGAACAATGTCTGTTCTTGGGTTTTCATAAATACTTTTTACTATGCTCAAAGAATCCCATCTAATCCTATATTTTTGAGTGTTTTAATCAGGAAAGTGTGTTGTATTTTGTCAAAGACCTTTTCTGCATCTATTGATAGGATCATGTGGTTCTTGTTCTTTGCTTTGTTAATGTGATGTATTACTTTAATTGTTTTCCTTATGTTGAACCATCCTTGCATACCTGTTATGAATTTCACTTGGTATTGGTGAATTTTTTCTTTGATGTGTAGTTGGATTCTATTGACCAGTATTTTATTCAGGATTTTTGCATCAATGTTCATGAGAGATATTGGCCTATAGTATGCTATTTTGGTGGGAGAATTCCATCTTATTCTATTTTATGAAGTAATTTATGTAGAATTGGTAATAGTTCTTCTCTGAATGTTTGATAAAATTCACTCGTAAAACCATTTGGTCCGGGGCTTTTTTGTAATGTGTCTGTTCAGATATTCAATTTCGGTTTGTGTCAGTTTAGGTAGATTGTGCATTTCTAAGTATTTGTCCATTTCCTCTAGGTGTTGATATTTCTCCGAGTATAGTTTTTCATAATACCCTAATGTTAGATTTTTTGTTTTAGTTGGTTCTGTTTTGATGTTGCCTGATTCATCTCTTATTCAGATTCTTTGTGTCTTCTCTTTCTTTTCTTTTGTTTGTTTTGCTAGTAGCTTATCGATTTTATTGACCTTTTCAAAGAACCAACTCCTAGTTTTGTTGATATTTTCAATTGTTTTTCTGCTTTCTTTTTCATTTATTTCTGCTCTAGTTTTTATACTTTCATTTTTTTAGAGGTGTTGGGTTTTCCAGTTGTTCTTTTTCAATTTGCTGAGATATTGGCTTAGAGAGTCAATAGTCTGCTTTTCCTGACTTCTGATGTGTTTGCTTTTTGCTATAAATTGACCTCTGATTACTGCTTTGGCTGTTTCCCAGAAGTTTTGGTGAGTGGTGTTTTCATTGTCTTTTGTTTCAAAAAACTTTTCAATTTCATTTTTTATTTCTTCTAGTACCCAGTCAAGTTCAAGCCATGTGTTTTTCAGCTTCCATATGTATTGTTTTTTTCTCCTTTATCATCCTCTAATTAATTTCTAATTTTGTAGCATTATGGTCTGAAAAGATGGTTTGTATTATTTCTATGTTTTTTTAAATTTATTGATGCTTGCATTGTGACCTAGAATGTGATATATTCTAGAGAAAGTTCCATGCACATTGGAGAAGAAGGTATACTGTGATTTTTTGGGATGCATTAGCCTATAAATATCTAGGAGATCAAGTTGGTTTATTGTATGGTTTAATCCTTCAGTATTTCTGTTGAGTTTTTTTTTCTGGTTGTTCTATCTTTTATTGAGAGGTGTGTATTGAAGTCACCAAGCACTATGGTTGTTGTTGTTGTTATGTGCCATCGAGTCAATTGCAACTCATAGCTACCCTATGTACAAGAGCTCTAAATGCTGTTCTATCCTGTGCCAAGCTAGCCATCTCAAAAGCACTTATTCCCACCGCTCCAGTCACAGAATTGATCCATCTCATCAAAGGTCTTCCTCTCCTTCCCCTCCCCACAACTCTGCGAAACATGATGTCCCTCTCCAAGGACCAGTCCCTCCTTGCAACATGCGCAAAATATGTCAGACGAAGCTTCAGAATCCTTGACTCCAGGGACACTCTGGCTTCACCCTCTCCAGGACAAACCTGTTTGTTCTCCTAGCAGTCCATGGTATATTCAACACTCATCTCCAGCACCACAGCTCAAAGGCATCAATCCCCTTTCTATCAACCCTATTAACTGTCCAACTCTCTGATGCATAGCACATAATTGTGAAGACTATAG
>NW_006400158.1:1127967-1135147 GCF_000299155.1 Elephantulus edwardii
CTGGTGCCAAGAGTGTTCACACAATCAAATGTTGTGGGATTCCCATTCTTCTCAGAGTCAGCCACAGCTTGTTGTGATCCACACAATCAAAAGCCTTTGCATAGTCAATGAAGTACAGATAGACATTCTTTTGGTATTCTTTGCTTTCTGCTAAGATCCATCTGACATTAGCTATCCCTAGTACCACGACCTCTTCTAAATCCAACCTGTACATCTGGCAGGTCTCTGTTGACATATTGTTCCAAACGTTTTTGGATAATTTTCAGCAGAATCTTGCTTGCATATGATATCAATGATATTGTTCGATAATTTCCACACTCTATTGGGTCACATTTCTTTGGAATGGGAACAAATATCGATCTTTTCCAGTCAGTGGGCCAGCTGGCTGTTCTCCAGATATCTTGGCACAACTCAGTGAGCACATCCAGGCCAAAATTTGATGTTAAGTCTATCCCACTCAAATTTCAAAACCATCTCTGGAACGGGTTTGAGGCCTTGAGCACCAATGAGCATAAACCAAATGAGCTCTGGGAGGATATCAAGAAAATCATCCATGAAGAATGCAAAAGATCGTTACAAAGGCTGAAGAAGAAGAAAAGACCAAGATGGATGTCAAATGAGACTCTGAATATTGCATTAGAGTGCCGAGAAGCCAAAGCTAAAGGAAGAAACCAAGAAATCAAAGAGCTAAACAGAAAATTCCAAAAGGCAGCCCAGGATGATAAAGCAAGATACTATAATGAAATGTGCAGAGAGCTGGAGTCAGAAAGTCAAAAGGGATGAACTCACTCAGCGTTTCTTAAGCTCAAGGAGCTGAAAAACAAATTGAAACCACGGGTGGCAATACTTAAGGATACTTTGGGTAGTATATTAAATGATCCAGAAAGTATCAAGAGAAGATGAAAGAAATACAGAGTCACTGTATCAGAGGGAATTGGCTGACAAAGAAGAATTTCATGAAATGATATATGAGCAAGTGCCTATGGTGATGAAAGAGGAAGTTCAAATTGCTCTGAAGGAATTGGCAAGAAACAAGGCTACAGGAGTTGACGGCATACCAACTGACATATTTCAACAAACAGACACCAGCACTATAGTAGTGTTCTCTATTTCCTTTTTCAGTTTTGTTAATGTTTGTTTTATGTATTTTGCTGGTCTTTCCTTTGGTGTATAGATATTTATTATTGCTATGTCCTCTTGTTCTACTAACCCTTTCAGTATTATGTAGTGACCTTTCTTGTCTTTGTGATGGTTTTTACACTGTTAATTATTTTATCAGAGATCAATGTCACTACTCCTGCTTTTTTCTGGTTGCCATTTACTTGGTATATTCTCCCCCACCATTTTATTCTTAGCCTGTCTTTATCTTCATTTTTCAGGTGTGTCTCTTGTAGACAACATATTGAAGGATTTTGTTTTGTTTTTTTATTCAATCTGCTACTCTCTTTCTCTTCAGCGGTGCATTTGAACTATTCACATTCAGTGTAACTATTGAGAGGCTAGGTTTTATTGCTATCATTGTGTTGAGTTCTTTTTAGTGTTGTTGGTGGTTACTTTGGACCATGCAGCTTTCTGTGGTATGTCTGTAAGAATGACATCTCTGAGACTCTCTTGCAACGCTGGTCTTGTTTTTACAAACTCTCTTAGGTTCTGCTTTTCTGGGAATATCGTGATCTGTCCTTCATATTTGATGGACAATTTTGCTGGGTAAAGCATTCTTGGTTGACAGGTGTGTTCTTCCACTCTCTTCTTGCTTGCATGGTTTCTGCTGAGAAAGCAGCACTTAATCTTATCTGTTCTCCTTTATAGGTTACTCTTTGTTTCTCCCTTGCTGCTTTCAGCATTCTCTCCTTATCTTTGGTTCTGGCAAATTTAACTATGATATGCCTTGATATTTTTCTTTTGGGGTCTAATCTTTATGGTGTTCGCTGAGCTTCCTGAATACGTATTCTCTCGTTCTTCATTATGCCTGGGATGTTTTCCTCTCGTAATTCTTCCACAACTTTTTCAGTGCCTTTACTTGCTTCTTCTTTTTCTGCGATTCCAATGATGCACGTGTTATTTCTCTTGATGGTGTTTCACATTATTCTTAGGTTTTCTTCTTTTTCCTTCTTTTTTGAGTCTACTTTTTCCTCTAGCAGATCAGTGGTGACAATTCTGTCTTCAATTTCACTGGTTCTGTGTTCCATCTCGTCAACTCTGCTCATGTGTCCCTCCATTATGTTGACCGCCTCTGAAACATTGGACCTTATATTTTAATAGTGGATTCTTGTTTTTCCAGTGCAGCTAATGCCTCGTTTGATTTCTCCGCAATGTTCTGCATTGTGTGTGTGTGTGTGTGTGTGTGTGTGTGTGTGTGTGTGTGTGTGTTAGCTCTTCCTGGTTTTTGCTTATAGCATCCTGTAGTTCATCAAGTTTGTCTTTCATCCATTGGATATATTCAATTACTCCTCTCTTAATTCTGTGTCATAAAGTTCCATCAGACTTTCTGGCTTCAGGAAATCCACTGATACTGTGTCACCTTTTGGGGTGACATCTTGCTTTGCTCTTGTGTATTGTGTGGGATAGCTTGCTTTCTTCGAGACATTGATATGTTCTTGATCTGAAGACAATGCTCTAGAGATCATTTGGGCTGCTACCCCACTTGTGCATTTTCTGAACTTCTGACTTCAGGAAAATGTCAGTTCAAAGCCTGTGAGGGAAATCTCTTGTTGGTAAGACAGGTCAAGGCGCTCCCGATTAAAAGGCAAGTTGATTGCCCAGACCTGTAGGCACTGGTGTGGAGCCAAATAGGGTGAGGGAGGCACAGGGTTGGGGTGATCGCAGAGGCAAGGGAACCTTGCTCAAACCTTTGCTGTCTGAGTGTGCTCAAGATTGGGGCCCCTACTCAAATTCTGTCTGTCTGTTTCTCACTCAGTGGTTTTCTCAGTGTTCCCTGCCTGGTGACACTTATGCAGGTACCCTCACACAACAGCCCCTGCTCTAGCAGTATTTTGGATCAAACAGAACCTGAAAAGTCAAGGCCAAATTCCCATAGACCCACTGGACTGTGGCTGGTCCACAGAGTCCACAAAAGCAAGCCATTGGCTGGCTCGTTTCTGGGCAGTTGGTGTGGCCCAAGGAAGCTTGGCATAATTCCCCACCAGTGGGAATGCCTTTGGGTACTCTCCCAGGTAATCAGCAGTGCCCCAGAAACCCCAGTCAGGGTCCTACTGGCCTTTCTCTTGCCAGATTAGTTCCACAGCAGCTCAGATGGTAGCTCTAGGTGATGGCTGGATCCATGGAGGTGCCCTGGGGTGACAGGGCTGTAGCAGGGGCTGAGGTGCATGGTTGTGGAGCTGCATTGGGGAGCAGGGGAAGGGGGAGGAAGCCAAGGGCTGGGGGGGCGCAGGAGCACAGGGCTTGTACACTACCACCAGGAGGCAGGAGGCAGGACTTGAGTGCTGCTGGGGGTTTATGCAACCGCACTCTGTGTGGTGGAGTCACCCAGGCACAGTGGCAGGTAGTCGTCGCTCCTCTGGGGACACATGGTTTGAGGTGGTTGCTCCTCTGGTGTTCCGTGGTGGCTGGCAGACAGTTGCTCCTCCAGGGTCTCTTAGAAGCTGGGGCTGGTCGGTTGCTCCTCCAGAGTCACAGGGTGGCATGCGGTTTGCTCCCTACTTGCTCCTGGTGGGTGGGTTTCACAGTGGCTTGGCTTGTGTCTTTTGTCTGGGACTCAACTGTCCTGTGTGTGGTTCAAATTCCAGCTCTCTGTATGAGAAAGGAACTCGTATACGTTGTTGGTGGGATTGTAAAATTGTGTAACCATTCTGGAAGGCAGTTTGGTGCTTCCTCAAAAACCTGAACATAGAAATTCCATATGGCCCAGCTATTCCACTACTTGGAATACACCCTGGGAATATGAGAACTGAGACACAAACTGAGATTTGTACACCAGTGTTCATAGCAGCATTATTCACCACTGCAAGAACATGGAAACAGCCCGAAGGTCCAACCACGAACAAATGGATTGAGAAGTTATGGTACAGTCATCCAATGGAATACTATGCAGCACGCAGGAGCAATAACCTTGTAAATTATTACCTAACTTGAGAGGGACTAGAGAGCATTATGCTGAGTGAACTAACTCAGTTCCACAAGAATAAATATTGTAAGAGTGTTATTGTAGAATGTGTATAAGGATCCAGGAGGCGTGGGAGAACCTGGAAGCCGAGGTGTGTGGCTGTACAGCAGGAAAGAGGGGATCAATCATTGGGTTGTACAATTTGATGGGTTGAGGGGTGAGGGAAATTGAAAGAATTTGTTCAAATTTGTATTAGAATTTTGTAAATAAACTGGTAAAAAAAGTATCATAATATGATAAGAAATACACAAAGAATAGCAGGATAATTTTTTTTATTGGATGGAATTAAAGAATAGTCTTCTTTTTCGTAGGGAGTCAGAGCATCGCCTATAAATTTAGAATTTTTCTTACATAGATTATTGGCTTGGATCCCTCACTGACTAAAGAAAACAACAGATATGTCTCCAGATAACTGTAACCAGAAAACTTGAAGATGGTCAGATTTTTTTACACAGTCTTTGGACATATTGTAAAGAAGGACTTGTCCCAGGAGAAAGATATCCTAGTTATAGAAGGTCAAAAACAAAACAAAAAGCAACAACAACAACAACAAAAAAACCCAAAAAGCTCACCTCTCAATGAAATTGATTGTCAGTGGCTGCTGCACTCAAGCATGTAAGTAATTATGAGGATAATGCTTGATCAGGAAATATTTTATTAGGTGGAGGAGACATAATATCACCTAATAACAACCTTAACTAGATATATAACAAGCAAATCTCCCAGAATTAAATTTCTCTTCAATGAAGATGTGTGAATTGGATTGGATCATCTAAGAGGTTCTCTGCAGGACCTTCTCTTGAGTGAAAATAAGACTTTGGCAGAGACATCTTTGTATCTATGTTACTTTAAAAAAAAGTACTAAATTTGTTCCTTTTCTTCCAGAAGATTAGAGTGACAGATATTTAATATATACAATGTACAGATAATTTTCTAGTAAAAAAATCTATACTAAAGAAAAACTAGGTTGAGAAGAAATATTTGAAGGTATGGTGCAATCAATGATGACTTCTGGGTGAAGAATTTAAGCTAAGAAAAATGTTAGTCTTTAATTTCCTCCTAGATTATCCATCACTTCCCATTCTTACCCCAAAATAATTACTTAATTCCACTACCTTAATCGTGGCAGTTAAAGAACATTAATTCTTGAAATTGGTTTTAAAGAATGTGGACTTTCTGATTGTGATTTTGATCACTATATGTTAAAGAGATCAATTATCTGATGAGAGAAAAGATGATCAGAGATGTGAATACATAGTGATACTGAAATATTAAGACTAGAACAAGGAAACACTACATAATTGAAAATCAGAAAAGCTGTGCATCAGGGTTGTATCCTCCTTTCTCCATATGTGTAGTCAATCAACGAGGACCTCTGGTGGTTTTGTGGTAAAGAATTGAACTACTAACCCAATGGCACGTGGTTTGAATCCACCAGCTACTCTATTAGAGAAAAATAGGTACTCTCTTCCCAAATGATTTATTACCTCTAAAAAACTGCTAGAGGATCAGCTATGTATCTATTCTGATTCAATGGCATATAACAAAAAACAGCATTCAATCTATAAACTGAGAAAATAATTTAAAAACCTGGAATATATAAAGAAGAATGTGGCATCAGGATTTGAGGAAGACTCATCAATACTCTACATTATGCAAATGATACAACCTTGACTGCTAAATGTGACGAGGATTTGAAATGCAGCAGAAGATCAAAGGCTATGGTCTTTAGATTACATCTAAACATCATTAAAAAAAAGTCTTCACCACTAGACAACAAGCAATATCACAATGGGTGGAGAAAAGATTGAAGTTGTCAATATTTTATTTTACTTGGATTCACAAATCAAAAGCCATGATAACATCAGCTAGGAAATCAGGAGACATATTAAATTGGGAAAACATTCTCTCAAGGATCTCTCCAAAGTGTTAAAAGAGTAGTGAGATCAGTTTAAAGACTAAGAAGTGCCTGCTCCAAGCCATGATATTTTGTTTTTAAATGTATTTTGTTTTAGTTTTATTTTAGTGAGTATTTATAGATACGTTGAATTTTCATTTTTTCATTCATTCATTGTTGTCGTTTTCTCCCTTTCCCAGTTAACTTTCTTCTATTTTTTACAAATATTCATTAATTCTTGCACATTTCCCTTCTTCCCTTTCCCTTCCCTCTTCCCTTAGTCCACTTTGCAATGCACCTCTCATTCCAGATTGTTGTCACACATATAATACCAGATCACATGTTTCTTTTAAACAGTTCTTTCCTTCATCTGTTTCAATGCAATGTTCATTATTTATCCACTACTTTTCTATTCTGCTACCAATGCTCATTTCAGTCCTGCTTTATAACAGTGGTTTTATGCAGTAGTTGTCTTTTTGTGACAGACATATTTTACTCAGTATTATTTGTTCCAGGGTCACTCATTTTGTATATTGTTTTGCAAGTCCATTTTTTAGTGCTGCATAGTATTCCATTGCAAAAAGTTAAAAAAGCTCGTGTTAAAAGTGTTGCTTGTGGAGCTGAGCAAGCAGTAAATATTAGTAAATATTAACGACCTCAGTCTCTTCTTCATCTGTTATGGTGCTGCTAGCTGGCTCAGTGGTGAGAATCTTTGTCTTCAATCAATGGCTGTTAAGCTTCAATCCATATTGAAGACTACAGTCCTTGACCTTTTGCAACAGGTGCTTCAGGTTTTCAGTTTCAGCAACCAACACTGTGTCATCTGCATAACATAAGTTGTTGATGAGTATACCTATTGTCACATTCCTCCTTATAAAGCCCTGCTTCCAGAATGATATGTTCTGCATATAGATTGAAAAAATATGGAGACAGGATCCATCTTTGATGCACTCCTTTCCTGACTTTGAACCATGCAGTGTTTCCCTACTCTGTTCTGAGGACTGCTTTCTTGTCCAAGTATAGGTTTCACCTAAGCACAGTTAAGTGTTATGGGAAATGGGAAAAGAAGCATAGTAGTTGGAAAATATGCCCTTGGTGAAAGAAAATGGTGATGGAGATAACTTGATAGAATTTTGTAGAAATATTTAATAATAGTAAAT
>NW_006400158.1:1138177-1152503 GCF_000299155.1 Elephantulus edwardii
CATTTCTGTTATCTAAATGTGTTCTGTTGTACATAGGGTTTTCAGAGGCCTGTTATTTCAGAAGTCGATGGCCAGTCCTTCTTCCTAGTCTGTCTCAATGTGAATGTTCAGATTTAGAGAAGTATTAGACAGACCAGCAAGTTAAAGGTATATCCCTTCTTGCGGAGTTAACTTTAGTGTCAGTGTTGTCCCTGCCTGATGGACACCACAATCACAGAAATGAAAATGACTACATCTGTGGAAAAAGTGGGTGGGGCAGCTCAATATCAGCACTCAAAACCAGGCCAAGAGCTGTGGAACAGACTATCAATTACTCATGAACAAGTTTTTTAAAAAAGGTGAAATTTATTAAAACAAGCCAGGTAAACCAAAATATGACCTTGAATCTATCTCAATTGAATTTTTAAAAAATTTTAAAAGTTCACTTTATGTATTAAACACTGATAACTAAAGATCAGTGGGATTACATGAAGAATAATACACCATCAATGAAAAAAGCAAAAGGTATTAATAGAGATAAGACAGGAAGGAAAGACCAAAACATATGTCAGAAGAGTCTCTGAAATATGAACGATAATGTAAGGAGGCCGAAACAAAAGGAAGAAATGCTGAAGTAAGAGAGATGAATAGAGATTATAAAGGTCAACTCAAAATATATAATTAAAGCATTATAATGAAATGTGCAAATAGTTCATGTTAGAAAACCAAAAAGAAGACACGCTCATATTTATTTTACAAGCTGAAAAAAATTAAAAAACAAATTCAAAGCTTTAATTTTCTTGCTGGAAGAGTCTTTCAACACAATAAGTAATGATACAGGAAGCAATAAGATAAGATGGAAAGAATAAGCAGTGTCACCATAATTGAAAGAAATGGTCAAGTGGATAGCACCTAACAACAATAATAATGTGTTGATTTTTCTGGAGGTTTATATTATATCTAATATTACTCAACTACCTCACAGTTTAAATGCATCAATTCTTCTTCTGTCTTCCATTTCAATTATCATTTTTTAGCTTTCGCATGTGTGATGTGTTTTAGGTCACCTCAATCATTAAAATGGTATATTTGCTTTTAAAACTGTAAAAAGGACTTTCCCACCAGACAAGTAGATCTGAAAGTTTCTTGAAGTTTTCCCTAGAGGAATCTATGAAAATACTCCCTTCTCAAAATTCTGGAATGATACTCTCTTCCCCATGTTGTTGTTGTTGTTATGTGCCGTCGTGTCGTTTGCGACTCATAGCGACCTTATATACAACAGCCCTAAACCATGCTTTATCCTGTGCCAATCTCATTGCCTCTGACACACCCATCCCGATTACCCCAGTTACTGAATCAATTCACCTCATAGAGGATCTTCTCCTCCTGCGCTGTCCCTCTACTCTACCCAGCATGATGTCCCTCTCTAAAGACCTGTCTCTCCTTAAAACATGTCCGAAGTATGTCAGACAAAGCCCCAGAATCCTTGCCTCCAAGGAGCAGCCTGGTTTAACCCTCTCTACGATGAATCTGTTTATTTTCTTGGCAGTCCAGGGTACATTCAATACTCTTCTCCAGCACCACAGCTCAAAGGCATCAATTCTCCTTCTATCCTCCCTAGTCATTGTCCAACTCTCCGATGCATAACAAGTGATTGCAAAAACCATGGCCTATATCAGGTGCACCTTAGTCTCCAGAGAGACATCGTTGCTCTTGAGTACTTTAGAGAGGTCCCTAACTGCGGACTTTCCCATCGTAATACGTTTTTTGATTTCCTGCCTACTGGTGCCAAGAGTGTTGACCGTGGAGCCGAGCAAACTGAAGCAGTGAACAATCCCAATCTCTTCGCCATCCATCCTGATGCTACCAGTGGTGAGAATTTTTGTCTTCTTGACATTGAGCCTCAGTCCATATTGAAGGCTGCAGTCCTTGACCCTCTGCAGTAAGTGTAGTAAGTGCATGAGGTCCTCCTCAGTTTCAGTGAGCAGGGTTGTGTCATCTGCATAACGCAGATTGTTGATAGATCTTCCACCAATTCTAACGCCATGCTTCTCCTCGTAGAGCCCAGCCTCTCAGATAATCTGCTCTGCATACAGGTTGAAACGGTATGGAGATAGGACACATCCCTGGTGTACCACACCTACCACAGCCTGATCTTCACTATTTCACATATGGACCATGATTTTATGCCCTCAATCTATCTGTAGTTTTTACAATTTGGAATCCTCAGTTCTACCCAAAGATCCACTTCCTATGCATGTTTAAATCAATTGTTTCAGAGTTAGATTATGGTCCTCCTTCACCAAGCTTTCCTCTATTCTCTTATAACTTTGTTTACTAAAATTCTTGGCTTTTGTATCCCCTGTCCGTTTTATTCTGTTTTAAAGTGTATCTAAATTGGTTTCCTAATTGTTTCCCCAATTTAATTGTGCTCTCCATCTTTTCTCTTTGGTCTTCCTTTCCCAAGATTTAACACAAAATCTGGAATGAATTTTTCTACTGATCATCAGTGACAATAATATTGATGAAGGACGTTAATGAGTCATTCAGTGTAAGTAAATAAGGAGGGAGTGTTTGAAGGAATGAATGGAGAAGTCGTGAATATTGTTTGAAGTCAAGAAACAATGTTATGATGATTTGTGCAAGTCTGAGCTCGATCCATTTTTTATTTTTATTTTCATTTTAGCAATTATGTGTAACCAAAGTGGACCTTTTTTGTCCGTAGGATGGCAATCAGAGAGATTCACAGTCATTAAGGACTTCCTAGACCAAGAAAACAGTCCAAATATCCAGAACATGGTCTTTGTTGGAACCAGATTGAGGATACATTCATGCAAATTATTCACATTTACATGACATATTACATTTTTACATATTTACATAACAATATTATATTCTAGATCTGACAGTAAATAGAAGCACTATTTTATTTTTCTGTGCAAGTATCAAATTGTTGTCTTAATCCTTTCTTCATAGTTTCCAAAGTAAATAAAAACATACAAAAAGAAATAAAAACAAACAACACAACAAAACAAAAAACAAACCTCTGGAAATCAGGTTTTTTTGCAACTATCTGATGTAATCTTTACTTAACTCAGTAGCGTTAAACATGTCTTGTTGCAGAAATGCTTCCACATTTGATTAAAGGTCCTGCCCCAGACACTACACTGCTGAGGATGTTGTGACTACTGTTATTTGTTACACTTACACTTAACTGCTACAGATAACAATTCTATAAACAATAAATTGGAATTTTGCCCTACTAGTACAATCCTCACCATTTCCAAAGTATTTCAGTCCAAGTTGCATTCACTGTTTCAACACTTCTTGTTGAGGATATTTTTCTTTCTCTGGCCCTCCACCTTTCCCAGCATGATGTCTTTTCCCAAGGACCAACCTGTCCAGACAGGTTCTGGTTCTCTCTACCTGGGATATTCATTGGGTCTGCTTTTTAAGGATAAGAGTTAATTTGTTTTTTCAGGATGGCTGAGGCAGACTGCTTCTTTCTTGACATTATGTGGGTCTTTTCTTAATAGATGCTAGATTATTGTAACTATATAGTGACTCAAAGTATGGCCATGTTTTGTGAAGGACATTTATATCTGTACTCTCTTCTTGAAAGCAGTGTTTCCCCAAATGTACCTTTATGGCAAACCAGGAAGGCTGCCTGAAATAGTGTCTCCCCCTGGTCCAGGTCTCCTCCACTTGATCTTAACACGTCCTGTGTGGTATAGTTAGACAGCAGTGTTTCCCCCCAAAATACCTTAATGGAAAAACAGGAAACCTGTTGTCCCCTTTAAAAAATGGTGTTTCCACCCTGCTTGTGTTGTCCCGGTCCCTTCTACTTGAGATTAAGGGGTCCCACGTGGTGTAGCTAGATAGCAGTGTTCTTCCCCTAAAGCACCTATGATATTGGTGCTTCTGGTGCTAGATAAGGGGGCAACAGATGAGTGGTGAAAATACAACTCCTCAGCTTGGTAGGCAATGATTCCATTGTTGACAAGGGTATGAGTAACACTGGGTTGGGCCATAGCCTTTGTCAGATGCTGGGGAACTGCTTGCTGGAAGACGTTCCTGGGTTCCCCTCCTTCCCCCTTGCCCCATACCATATAGGCCTTGGCATCTTGCAGCAGAGTGATGGTAAGGTCCTTGAAGAGCTTCTTCAAAGAGGTTCTTTTAAAAAAATAGGAGAATAATTTTATTCTTATTTCTTAACAGCGAATTTTCTCAATATTATGTGTCATTTGGTATTATCATGGAGGCTTATTATGGATCCCAGTAAAACGAAATTATTCGCAAGTGCAATTTTCCCCCCTTCATTTATTGTGCTTCAGGTCCTCCTCAGTTTCAGCAAGCAGGGTTGTGTCATCCGCATAACGCAGATTGTTGATAAATCGTCCACCAATCCTGACCCCACATTTCTCCTCATAGAGCCCAGCCTCCCGGATAATCTGTTCTCCATTTAGGTTGAAGAGGTATGGAGATAGGATGCATCCCTGGCGTACGCCCTTCCCAATTTTGAACCATGCAGTGTTTACTTGCAGCCTGCAATATGGATTGAGGCTCAATGTCAAGAAGACAAAAATTCTCACCACTGGACCAATCGGCAGCATCAGGATGAATGGTGAAGAGATTGAGATTGTACACAGCTTTAGTTTGCTTGGCTCCATAGTCAACAGACTTGGCACCAGCAGCCAGGAAATTAAAAGGCGCATTGCCATGGGAAAGTCTGCTGTTAGGGACTTCTCCAAAGTGCTGAAGAGCAGTGGTGTCTCTCTGGAGACTAAGGTGCGTCTGATACAGGCCATAGTCTTCGCAATCACCTGTTATGCATCAGAGAGTTGGACAATGACCAAGGAGGATAGAAGGAGAACTGATGCCTTTGAGCTGTGGTGCTGGAGAAGAGTACTGAGAATACCATGGACTGCTAGGAAAACAAATAGATTTGTCCTGGAGAGGGTTAAACCGGGTGGCTCCTTGGAGGCAAGGATTCTGAGGCTCCGTCTAACTTACTTCGGACATGTAGTGAGGAGAGACCGGTCCTTGGAGAGGGACATCATGCTTGGGAGGGTGGAGGGATGGCGCAGGAGAGGAAGGCCCTCTATGAGGTGGATTGATTCAGTGACTGGGATAATTGGGATGGGAGTGTCAGAGACAGTGCGATTGGCACAGGACAGAGCGGAGTTTAGGGCTGTTGTACATAGGGTCGCTATGAGTCGCAGGCGACTCGACGGCACATAACAACAACAACAACAACAACAACAACAACAACATTTATTGTGATGTTGTCTACTGGTCAAGAGGTGAAGTTACTTGTTTTCATAGTGTTGAGATATAACTCAGATTAAAGGTTGTAGTCGTTGATCTTGTACAGTAAGTGTTTAGACTTTTCTTCACTTTATGCAAGCAAAATTATGTTATCTTCATAAACAGATCCTTTATGAATCTTCCTCTGATCCTCATGTCCCATTCTTCTTCCTATATTCTAACTTCTCAAATTATTTTCTTTGACTGAATGGCATAGAGAATGGGTTTCTCATCAGCACAATTAAGTGTTCTGTAATTCCCTTCCTACTTGATGTTATCCATAGCTTTTATGAGCCATACAGTCAAATGCCTTTGTATTGTCTACAAAACACAAATAAAATTGTTTCTGGTATTCTCTCCTTTCAATCAAAATCTATCTGATGTCAGCAATGATATCCCTTGTTTCACAGCCTCTTCTGATTTCAGATAGAATTTCTTGTAGTTCCTTGTCAATGTAACGTTCCAATAAATTTTTAAAATAATCTTCAGCATATGTTTACTTGTTTTAACACTAATGACTTTTTAAAAAATAATTTCCACATTCTTTTGGATAGTCTTAATTAGGAGTGGGAACAAATATGGATCTCTTCCTGCCAGTTGACTAGAGAGCTGTTTTCCAAATGTCTCGGCGTAGGTTAGTGAACATGTCCAGGGTTGCATCTATTGTTGAAATATATTAATTGGTATTTCATCAGTTCCTAAGATCTTATTACATATCCATGCACTGAGCATAGCTTGAGTTTCTTATTCCATTGCTATTAGTTTCTAATCATTTGTTACTTCGTAAAATATTTCTGTGTACAATAATTACAGTAATAATTACAGTAATAAGCTGGTTGCAAATGAGTATAGTGAATGGAGATGTGATGAATCATTCTTTCCATCTTTTTCCCCATTTTAAAAAAAATTATATCGGCTTGCTCACAAAGTTTGTATACATTGTGTTTTACACTATTCTTCACTCATAATATGTCTCATACAATCGTTCCCATGCATTATCTTTTATAAAACTAGTCACATTTGGACCTTGCCAATCATTACCCAGTCTTTTCAGGTCCCTTCCAGATCCTTCCCATTTCCTTCACCCCCTCCCTCCACCCACCTGCTCCCATCTGACTTGCCTTGGGTGGCCATACATGTTTTACTAGTCATCCTTCTATTTCTACAACAGTGGTCTTATGCAGTATTTGTTCTTATGAGACTGAGTTAATTCACTCAGCATAATGCCCTCCTCCTACATCATTCAAGATTACATCAGCTTTACTGTTGCAACCAGAGGCTGGAATTGTTTAAGTTCTTTGAGTCTGAGAAATGCCAAGAGTTTTCTTCCTTTCAGATTTTCTACCTACAGCTTCTTGTACATTTTATTGTAATACTTTTGTTTTGCCTTTTTAAGCTTCCCCTTGAAGTCATCTATTCAACTCTTTTACTTCAGCACTTCTTATTTTTATTTTGGTTTCTGTCTTTTCTAGGGTGCATTTTATACTCTCTTCTCATATCATTTTTCTGTATACTCATTCCATCTTCTTTTAATACCTCCTGAATCATTAATATTCTGTCCAAAGCATCGTTAAGTATTGTCAACTCAAGACTTGAATTTCTTCAGTTCCTTGAGCTTAAGAAATGCTGAGCAAGGATGTCAATATTTATGTGTTCCATTTCTTCCTTGACAATATCTAATTTTCCTACATTCATGATTCTCCCATTCCATGTTCTAATCATTAGTGTCTGCTTACAACTATCCCACTTACTTTGTACTTTCTTAAAATCAAAGTTGATTTCTTTTATTAATTTTAATGAAAGTTTACTGAGACTTAGGCTTTCCAGTCATTCGTTGTTGTACTTTTCTCCCTCTCCCCCTTCCCCACCTATTATTATTAACTCATCTTAATTGCATGTTCGATCAAACTCTGACTGTATAAGTGGGTAGAAATCTTCTATCTCCTCTTCTTTGGCTCTGGTCTTGGTGCATATATCTGAACAATAGTGCCATTCTCTGGACTTTCTGTATATGTATGGATATTATCCTGTCACTCACAATACCATTTTTTCAATATACAATAATATGCAATACTATCATCAAGGAAGCTTGAGGCAGAATATTAAATGATCTGGGAAGTATTAAAAGAAGATGGGAAGAATATACTGAGTCACTGTATCGAAAGGAATTGGCAGACAGAAGAATTTCAGAAAACAACTTATGAGCAAGAGCCTATGGTGATGAAGGAAGAAGTTCAAGCTGCTTTGAAGGAAATACCAAAAAAGAAGGCCCCAGGAATAGATGAAATACCAATTGTCGTATGTCAAATAACAGATGCTGCCCTGGATGTGTTGACCATGTTGTGCCAAGAAATCTGGAGAATAACCACTTGGCCAACTGACTGAAGGAGATCTATATTTGTTCCTATTCCAAAGAAGGGTGACCCAACAGAGTGTGCAAACTACTGAACAATATCACTGATTTCACAAGCAAGCATGATTCTGCTGAAAATGACTGGAACAACACATCAGCAGAGAACTGCCAGAAGTTCAGTTTGGCTTGAGAAGGGGTCGTGGTACTTAGGATATTGTAGCTAATGTTAGATGGATCTTAGCTGAAAGCACGGAATACCAGAGGAATATCTATTTGTGACTCGTTAATTATGCAAAGGCATTTGACTGTGTGGATCATAACAAACTTTGGCTGACTCTGACAATAATGGGAATTCCAGAACATTTGATTGTGCTAATGGAAAACCTATACTTGGACCAAGAGGCAGTCGTCAGAACAGAGCAAGGAAACACTGCATGGTTCAAAATTGGGAAAGGTGTATGCCAGGGGTATGTCCTATCTCCATACTTTTTAAACCTATGTGCAGAACAAATTATCTGGAAGGCTGGGTTCTATAAGGAGAAGTATGGCATCAGGAGTGGTGGCAGATTCATCTTTTTTCTTGAGAGTGGTGTACTGAAGTCTCTGACTACTGTAGTAGTGTTGTCTATTTCCTTTTCCAGTTTTGTTAATGTTTGTCTTATATTTTACAGGTCTTTCATTTAGTGCATAGATATTTATTATTGCTATGTCCTCTTGTTATTTTGACCCTTTAAGCATTATGTAGTAACCTTCTTTGTCCTTGGTGATGGTTTTTGCATTGCAATTTATTTTATAGGAGATTAATATCACTACTCCTGCTTTTTTCTGGTTGTCATTTGCTTGGTATATTTTTCTCCACCCTTTGATTTTTAGTCTTTCTGTATCTTCATTTTTCAGGTTTGTCTCTTGTAGACAGAATATTAATGGATTTTGATTTTTCATTCAATCTGCTACTCTTCTTCTCTTCAGTGGTGCATTCAAACCATTCACATTCAGTGTGATTATTGAAAGGTAGGATTTTATTGCTATCATTTGGTTGAGTTTGCTTTGCTTTGGTTTTGGATTTTGGTTGTTTGGGGCTTTGGGGGGGGGGTTGGTGTTGTTTCTAATTACTTTGGTCCATCCTACTTTCTGTGGTACCTCTATAAGAAGGATCTCTCTCAGTGTTTCCTTCAACACTGGTCTTGTTTTTACAAACTCTCTTAGGCTCTGTTTTTCTGGGAATATATTGATCTTTCCTTCAAATATGATGAATAATTTTGCAGGGTATGGTATTCTTGATTGGCATTTGTGTTGAGTCTTTGATATATGTCCTTCTACTCTCTCCTTGCTCACATGTTTTCTGCTGAAAAATTGGCACTTAATCTTATCTGCTCTCCTTTACAGGTTACTCTTTGTTTCTCCCTTGCTGCTTTCAGTATTCTCTCCATATCTTTGGTTCTGGCAAATTTGACTATGATATGCCTTGATGTTTTTCTTTTGGTGTCTATTCTACATGGTGTTCTCTCAGCTTTTTTAATATAATTCTTTCATTCTTCATTATGCTTGCGAAGTTTTCCTGTAGTAATTCTTCCACAACTTTTTCAATGCCTTAGCTTGATTCTTTCTGTTCTGGGATTCCACTGATGTGCATGTTATTTCATGTGAAGGTATCCCACATTACTCTTAGGTTTTCTTCTTTTTCCTTCCTATTTGATTCTGCTTTTTGCTCTAGAAGATTAGTGGTGACAATTACATCTTCTATTTCACTGATTTTGTGTTTTGTCTCTTCAACTCTGCTCATGTTGACTGTATCTGAAACATTGGATCTCATATTTTGGATCATGATTTCTTGTTTTTCCAGTGTCACTAATGCCTTGTTTATTTTATCTGCATTGTTGTGGATTGGGTTTGTGTGTGTGTGTGTGTTTGTTTGTTTGTTTTTTATTCATTGAAAATATTCAATCATTGCTCTTTTAAAATCTGTGTCAGAAAGTTCCATCAGACTCTCTGGCTTCAGAAATTCCATTGATACCGTGTCACCTTTTGGGGGTGACATCTTACCTTGTGCTTGTGTAGCGTATGAGATAGCTTGCTTTCTTCAAGACCTTAATATGTTCTTAATCTGAAGACAATGCCCTAGAGCTACCACACTTGTGTTTTTCTCTGAACTTCTAACTCAAGGGAAAGTTCATTTCAGAGCCTGTGAGAGCAGCCTCTTGTAGGTAAGTCAGATCAAGGTGCTCCAGATTACAGCAAGTTGATTGACTGGACTTGTAGGCACAGGTGTGAAGCATGAGTGGAGTCCCTACTCAAATTCCATCTGTCCACTCCCACCCAGCAGCTCTCACTCAGCAGTTCCTGCCCAGCAGCCCTTTCCCAGGTGCCTTCGTGCAGCGGACCCTGCCCAAACTTGGCCCTGAGTCCAATGGGACTTGAGAAGACTCCATCAAATTCCCACTGACCTACTCCCCTCTGACTGGTCTGCAGTGTCCACGATAGTTCAGTCAAATTCCCATCAACCCACCTGTTCCTGGGCAGTTGGTGTGGCCCAAAAGAACCCAGCCAAATTCCCACCAGTAGGCTCACTATTGGGTGCTTTCCCAGGCAATTGGTGGTGCCCAAGGAAACCCAGTCAAATTCCTACAGTCTCACCTGAGCGCGGGTGGCTGGTGAGAGCAAAAGAAAACTCAAACTCAGACCCACTCACTCTTAGTGAGGCTTAAAAGAACTCAGTTAATTTCCCACTAACCTTCTTTCTCCTGGGGAAGGGTCCCACAAGAGCTTGCTGGTGGCCTCTGGCTTTGGCTGGGCCTGCAGCATGGCCCACGACTAAGCTGTATGTTCTTGTAGGTCTGAAACTAATTGTTCCCATAAAAGTTCTGATTCAAATTTCTACTATCCGTGTTATGCAGTGTCAGTCTCTGTGTGGTGTGAAGGTCTCTCTTATGGCCCATCTCTATGCAGCTTGCTGTTGCTCTGGCTCCTCACACTCTACTCTCCACCACACTCATCTTGGAATCCACCAAATGTTGATTTTTGTAACATGTCATCTCTCAAAAACATCAGATAAGCGATTGTGAGTCTTTACTATATCTAGGAGCCAAGAGAACAAAGCTCAGTGGATGATCTAAATAAGGAGCTTCCAAGAAAAAAAAAGAATAGAAAATCCATCCTCGGCTAAAAGTAAGTCAGAAGAGTTATCTCCAAACTTGCATATATTCATTTCCATAGACAGGTCTTCATCTCAGGGAATATGAGTGTTATTCTTGTTGCTTGGTGCTTTTGAGTTAATTATGACTCATAGCAACCTATGAACAACAGATCTGAACACTGTTCCTATCCCGTGCCATCCTCACACTTCCTGAAACTTAAGAGTCCATTACAGCAGTAACAGTGCCAATCCATGTGTTTGAGGGTCTTCCTCTCTTTCATCAATCCTCTGCCTTTCCAAGCCTGATGTCCCTCTTCAAGGAATAGCTTCTCCTAGCAATATACCTGAAGTATGTGATACAAACCTCCATCATCTTTGTCTCCAAGATACCCTAGCTGCACTTTCCCTAAGATGTATTTGTTTGTTCTTTTAGCAGTCCATGGAATGAATATTCAGTACTCTTCTTCAACACCACAGCTCAAAGACATCAATTCTCCTTCCATTTCTTCATCCATTGTCCATCTCACAGATGAATAGCAAGTGATTTGAAAGACCATGGCTGAATGAGATGTACCTTAGTTCTCAAACTGACATCATTACTCCTCAATTATTTGAAGAGGTCTCTGACTAAAGACTTTTCCAGTGTAATACATATCCTGATTTCTTGACTTCTAGTACCAAGGGTGTTGATTGTGGATCTAAGTAATTTTTTCTCCATCTGTCATGATGTTGTCTATAGATCCAGTGGTTAGAATTTTTATTTTCTTGATGTTGAAATGTAATCTATATGAAGGCTATATTCCTTGATCTTCTGCAAAGGGTGCTTCAAGTCCTCCTCAGTTTCAGCAAGCAAGGATGTGTCATATTCATAGTGCAGGTTATTGATGAGACTTCCTCCAATCTTGATGTCGCATTATTCTTCATAGAGTCCAGCTGCTATAATAATTTATTTATCATACACGTTGAATAGGTATGGAAAATTAGTATAACACTGATGCACTGTCTTCTTAATTTTAAGCCATATTTTGTTCCCTTGTTCTATTCACAAAACAACCTCTTGGTCTAGGTCTAAGTTTTGCATGAGCACAGTTAAGTGTTCTGGGATTCCCATTCTTCTCAATGTTAGCCATAATGTTATGATTCACACAGTTAAATGTTTTTGCATAGCCAATAAGGTACATTCTGATATTCTTTACTTTCAGCCAAGATCCAACTGACATAAGCAATGATAGCCTTGGTGTCATCACCTCTTCTAAATTTTGTTTGAACTTCTGGCAGTTCCCTGTCTCTGTACTGTTCTAGCCATTTTTAATGCTCTTCAGTAGTATTTTGCTTGCATGTGATACTAACACTATTGTTTCCACATTCATTTGCATCACCTTTCTTGGGAATGGGAACAAATATGAACCTCTTCCAATCTATTCACCAGACAGCTGTTCTCCAAATTTCCTGGCATAGACTTGTGATTTCATCTAACTCTGCATCTGTTAATTGAAACAAGTCAATTGATAACCCATAGATTCCTGGAGTCTTATTTTTTATCAATTCCTTTGGTGGAGCTTCCATTTCCCCTTTATTAACACTGTCTCATGGTCATATAGTAGTACTTCTTGAAATTTTTCAGTGTCAATTGATTCTTTTGGTGACAGTGACTCTGTACTCTCTCCATCTACTTTTTGATGTTTCATGGGTCATTAAACATATGGTCTATAGCATCTATAAATATTGCACCTTGAGGCTAAAATTTGGTTTTCACTTCTCTGAGCTTAAGAAACGTAAAACAAGTTATTCCCCCTTTATTCTTCAATTTTAGCTCTCTGAACATTTCATTATGATACTTTGTCTTGTCTTCTCAAGCTCCCATTTGGAATCTTTTTTCCCCCCAGCTCTTCTACTTAACATTTCCCCCCTTTGAATCAGATAATCAATCATATGAGGAGGTGCCTTATGTGGATTGGTTCTTACTCAACAACTATCAATAACAATAACCCTAAAGTACAATGTCCGTGATAAGGTATTATTCATACACATACCAGGAAAATCTGCTAAAACGACTATTATTCAAATGTACATTCCTACATCTGGAGAGACAAATAGGAGGAAATTGGAAATTTTTACCAAATCTTGCAATCCAAAGTTGACTAAACATGCAATCAAGTTATGTTAATGACAACTGATGGCTGGAATGTAAAAGTTAGAAACAAAGGGGAGATATGGTTAAGGGTCTAGAATATGAATGAGTTGAAGACATAGCAGAGGCAGGGAAAGTGAAGGAATGTTCTTGCTCCAGGCACACCTTTCTCAGATTCACATGTGGACCAAAGAGGGTTCTGGGAAGATGGGGTACAGAATCTAACAGTTCATCAGCGGTAACATGGTTCAGAAGTGGGAGTATTAAAAAAAAGAAAGTGGGAGACGGGCTGGGAAGAGACCCAGGAAGAGCAATAGTCAGCCATCCACCACACGGAACTCCAGAGAAACGAAGACTACCCGCCGCTCTGCGACCCCCCCTGCAGCCCACACCTATGTGACCCCCGACACACAGGGTGCTTCTGCATAAACAACCAGCAGCGCCCAAACCCCGCCCCCACCTCTTGGTGGTAGTGTCCAAGCCCTGCACTCCTTACCCCCCTAGTCCCTTGCTTCCACACACCTCAGCCCCCACCACAGCCCTGTGACCTCAGGGCACCACCAAGGATCCAGCCATAATCTGGAGCATCAACTGAGCTGTTGTGGAACTAACCTGGCAGAAGAAACGGCGGTAGGATCTTATCTGTGTTTACTGGGACTGATTATCTGGGAGAGCACATAAGGGCGTGCCCACAGTTGGGGAAATTGGCCGAGCTCTCTTGGGTTCCCACCCAAAATGAGCCAGCCAGCTGGCTTCTATGAACTCTGCAGACCAGCCAGAGGCTAGTGGGTTGGTGGGAAGTTGACCTTGAGTATTCGGATCCTGTCGGATCAAGGACCCTGCTGGAGCAGGGGCTGTTGTGTGAGGGTACCTGTGTAAGTGCCACCAGGCAGGGAACACTGAGAAAACCATTGGGTAGGAAACGGACAACAGGAATTTGAGTGGGGACCCCAGTCGTGAGCACACTGAGAAAGCAGAGGTTTGAGCAAGGTCCTCCATGTGATTGACCTGCCCTTGGGATCACCCAACCCTTTACCTGCCTCACCCCACTTGGCTCCACACCAGTGCCTACACGTCTGGGCAATCAACTTCCCTTTAAACAGGAGCACCTTCACCTGTTTTAGCAACAAGAGATTGCCATAGCAGGTGCTGAACTGATATTTTTCTGAAGGCATAAAGCCAGAGAAATGCGCCAAGTTTGGTAGCTGCCTATCGGATCTCAAGAGCATTGTCTTCAAATCAAGAACACATACCAATGTCTCGAAGAAAGCAAACTATCCCACACAATCACACAATATACAAGAGCAAAGCAAGATGTCACTCACAAAGGATGACACAAGAGCAGCTGATACCCTGAAATCAGAAAGGCTCATGGAACTTTCTTACACAGAATTTAAAAGAGGAGTGACTGAATATTTCCAAT
>NW_006400158.1:1163022-1168099 GCF_000299155.1 Elephantulus edwardii
TATTCACTGTTGGTGGGAGTGTAAAATGGTGCATCCCCTGTGGAAAGCATTGTGGCACTTTCTCAAAAAGTTGCAAATAAAGATACCATTTGACCCAGTAATTCCACTACTGGGAATATACCCTAAAGAGACCATAAATGACATCCAAGTAGATATATGCGTATCCATGTTTATCGCGGCTTTGTTTACAATAGCAAGGAGTTGAAAAAAATCTAAATGCCCATCAACAAACGAATGGGTTGAGAAGCTGTGGTATATTTGCACAATGGAATACTATGCTGCATTGAAAAACAAGGAACTCATGCAATATTATTCAAAATAGATTACCCTGGCGGACATTACGCTTAGTGAGGTATCTCAGTCACAAAGGTACAAATGCTATATGGTACCACTGTTGTAGAATGAGGCTGGCATTGGGGTGGGGGTAAGGCTGAGAAAAAGTGGATGAAATATGTTTACGGTATTGAAGTCTATGGGGGAAAGAATAGTCTAAAAGTATTATATCTTAGAACATTGTTTTTATCGTAGGAGTACGCAATGAGGTTTGCAGAGTGTATTATATTTGGGGGTGGAGAGTGGGGCTTGGGGAGGTGCTGGGGGATTGTGTATCAATGAGCGAGTTTTTCTTTTGCTTTTCAAGGAGAGGAGCAAAGGAGGTGGGAGGGGGGAGTGCGAGGAGAAGGGTGCAACAATGATGAATGGAATTCCAAAATATCTGTAGATGTACATTAAAATGAAAAATAAACAAACTAAATTAAAGGAAAAAAAGAAATTCAATATATGAGAGATAAATATTGCTATTTTAAAATTTTTGAAAGAAGTTGAAGTGAGTGTCATTCATATTCAAAGTATTAACATTATGACCATGGACCTCACCTGATGAACTACACAGGAATCAGATGGATTTTATCTGTGAAAAAAGTCTTTAGAGAAGCTCAATATCAGATGTGAAAAATAGGCCAGGTGGAATAGACCATCAACTACTCATACACAAGTTCAAAGTGAAGCTAAGGAAAATAAAATAAAATCCACTGGAACACAAGTTTAACTTTTAATCTATTTTACTTGAATTTTAAGACTAACTCAGGAACAGAATTGAGTCCTTGAACTAATGAGCAAAGGCTAGATATCCTGTGGTAGATTATCAAGAATATCATCCACGACAAATGTAAAAGATCATTACAAAGACAGAAGAGGAAGAAAAGAACTGGATGAGTGTCAGAAGCCAAAGCAAAGGGAAGAAATCAAGACTTTAAAGAGCTGATTTATAAGGGAAGCATGGGAAGATTAAGCAAAGTATTATAATGAAATAGGCAAAGAGCTGTAGTTGGGAATTGATGGCATACCAATTTACATTTTTCAGAAAAAAAAAAATGCTGCCCTGGAAGCCCTCACAGGTTGTGCCAAGAAATCTGCAGGACAACTACCTGGCCAATTGACTAGGAGAGATTCATATTTATTCCCATTCCAAAAAAGTGATCTGACATATTGTGGAAATTATCAAACAGTATCACTAATATCACATCCAAGCAAGATACTGTTGAAGATTATACAACAATGACTGGAACTGTGCATCAACTGTCAGATGTACAAGCTAGGTTTAGAAGAGACCATGGCAGTAAGGAAGCAGGAGTGGTAGCCACTTCCTAAACACCATGCCTCTGGAAACTCTATGAACTTTGATAAATGTCCATAGTTATAGAAAGGCTTCAGGCCTTTTGTTCATAGGGTTGCTATGAGTTGTGCTTGACTCGAAGGTAATCAACAACAACAATGGCAGTAAAGACTGCTAGCCAACGTTAGCTGAATCTTAGCTGAAAGCAGAGAGTACCAGAGGAATGTACCTGTGTTTCATTGACTACAGACTGTGTGGATCACAATAAATTGTGGCTAACCTTAAGAAGAATGGGAATCTCAGAACACTTTATTTTTTTTCCATGCAAAACCTGTACTTGGACTAGGAGGCAGTCATTAGAACAGAGCAGGGAAACACTGCATGTTTCAAAATTGAGAAGACTGCATGCAAAGGATGTATACTATCTCCATACCTTTTCAATCTATGTGCAGAACAGATTGTTCAGGGGGCTAGACTCTATGAAGAGGAATGCAGCATCAGGATTGGAAGAAGACTCAACAACCTGCGATATGTAGATGACACAAACTTGCTTGCTGCAACTGAGGAGGATCTGACGATTTTGCTGTAGAGGGTCAAGGGCTGTAGACTTTAGTATGAACTGAAGCTTAACATCAGGAAAACAAAGATTCTGACCACTGGGCCATTTGACATCATGAAAGATGGAAAAGTGACTTTGATTGTTACCAGCTTCACCTTGCTTGGTTTCATGATCAACACTGTTGGCAACAGCAGTCAGGCAATCAAAAGACAAATTTCACCGGAAAAGAATGCTTTCAGGGACCTAATCAGAGTGCTAAAGAGCAACAATGTCAGTCAATAGACTAAACTGTCCCTGATCCAAGCCATGGTCTTTGCAATTACTTGCTATACATCAGAAAGCTGAGCAATAACTAAGAATAACAGAAGAAGAATTGATGCTTTTGAGTTGTGGTTCTGAAAAGACAACTGAGTTTCTCATGGACTGCTAAGAGAGCAACCATATTTATCCTGGAGAGGTTGAACCTGAGCTTGGAGGCAAGGATTTTGAAGTCCCATCTCACATACTTTGGGCATATTGCCAGGAGAGACTAACCTAGGAGAACATATGCTTGAAACAGTGAAAAGACAGTGCAAGAGAGAGAAACCTTGGATAAGATGGACTCATTCAGTAACTGGAGTAATGGGGGTGAGTGTATTGGAGACAGTGAAACTGGCTCATGATAGGGAAGGGTTCAGAGGTATTGTGCATAGGGTTGTTATGAGTAGCAGGTGACTAAACAGAACATAACAACACTGACATGGTTTACTCACAAATGTTTTTCTTCTGTTTTCTGTGGACAATATTGCACCATGAAGCCATGTGCTTTAAGATAGAAAAAAAAATCAGATAGCTCAAGAAAAACAGACAATGGAATTTGAAAAAAAATTCAAGCATAGTTAACTTCACCTTTCATTAATTTTATTTCTCTAGGAAAACTGTTTCTGGGGAAGTTTCAAAGTATATTTGCTTTCGCTACTTTCTTAGCCTATGAAGAAAAATGCAACATGAAAATGGAACCTTTTTAATGTTGTCAACATTCCACTTGATTGTTTTCTATGTTGTCTTCCTGTTGACTGCTGGGCAGAGGGATGGACAGACACCAAGGACCTTTGTTGTCCAGAATGTCAGTCAAGCTAGCAGTGTTTCCTTTAGATCTTTCAATTTCTGGCCAGCAGAAAATAGCTTCAGAACTTTGCAAAGATTAAAAAGTCCATGAATGGAAAACCTTAGTCCTTTGTTATAGTCTGGTAGCATAATTCTATATGTATTTTATATATGTATATATATAAAATTTTATATATTTTATATATATATGAAATTATGATGTTAACCCAATGGTGGCATCTATCTGGTGGAATCCACCAACAGGTCTGTGAAAAAAAGGTTGGAAATTTCTTCCCATGTGATTAAAAACCTACTGCATAGTCAACTATGAGTCAATTCTAACTTGACAGCAACAAGTTTGAGAGTCGAAATTCTTAAATATGATGTTTTGGGGGGACAGCTTCTCTGTTTTTCTTTTTATTATACAGGTTTACTTAAAAATGTGAATATATTGTTTTTCAGAACAGATTCTTTCAATATCCCTAACGCCCCCACCTGCCAAATTGTACAACTCCATGATTAATTCCCCTTCTCACTGCACATCTTCATCCCTCTGCTTCCACCCCCCACCACCCTTGGATCTTTTTACTCATTCTAAAATAATGGTTTTATACAATATTTATCCTTGTGTAACTGAGTTAGTTCACTCAGCATAATGCTTTCCAGTCCCTCCCAAGTTAGGTAATAATTTACAAAATAATTGCTTCTGTATGCTGCATAGTATTTCATTGTGTGAATGTACCATAATTTCTCAATCCATTCATTTGTGTTTGGACATCTGGGCTGTTTCCATGTTCTTGCTATGGTGAGTAATGCTGTGCCTCAGTTCTCATTTTCTCATATATTGTTATTTTTTTTTATTTTTTACCAAAAATTGCACTTCAAATAATATGGTAAGAGGAAGAAACTAGTTGTTAATTTGATTCAGCATAAAGCCATATCTTCTTCACCAGAGTTTTTCAAACCATGCACTGTAAAGACGTGGATTTCCAAGAAAATGGCTTACGGGAGGCAGAGAATTCAAGAAAGAGGCTATAGTTCCCCATTATGTCAATATGTTTTGTCTGAATCTGCTTTCTATATTGACATTCCATTAAAATTGTGTATTAAAAATATTGTTATTTTTAAAATTATGAAATCTAATGTACAAAACAAATGTCAATGCTCATGAAGTATTTAACTTGAATCATCTCACTTTAGAGTCTGCATACTGATTTTGTCCAACACCACACACCTATCCACCACAGCCAGTATTATCCATAACTTCTAACACTGTATGTTCATCTGTATTCCAGAAACATTGTTGTTCTTTGTGATAGAACTGACTCTGACATGTGATGACCTATGTACCTCAGAATAAAAACTTGCTCAGTTTGTGCATCATTCACATAATCATTGGCATATTTGAGTCCATGTTGCTATTGTACTAATCCACTTCACTAGGATCCATCTACCATAGGTGGCCTTGCTGATATCTGACATACTAGAGTCAAAACTTTCAGCTTCATTACACCATGCAAACCACTACAGTACAACCAACTGCCAGTGGAGGTTGGATTCCACCAATATTCTTTGTATTGTCCTGGTGAACTTATCCCTTATTGAAAAGGAGTATTTTTTTAATTTTTTTTATTATTATTAAATTTCATTAGTTTCAATGAACATTCACAGGGATTCTGGGCTTTCACTCCTTCATTGCCGCACCATTCTCTCTACCCTCCTCCCCAGTTTGTTCTTCTTCCCCCGCAATCCGAATGTCTGTTTTAATTGTCCAGTTGCCACAGTGCTTGTCAAAGCCAGTTCTGATTAATCTCCTT
>NW_006400158.1:1168889-1175754 GCF_000299155.1 Elephantulus edwardii
TGGAATTGCTGGGTCAAATGGTATCTCTATTTGCAACTTTTTGAGAAAGCGCCATACTGCTTTCCACAGGGGTTGTACCATTTTACACTCCCACCAACAGTGAATCAGGGTTCCAGTTTCTCCACAATCTCGCCAGCATTTGTTGCCTGATGTTCTGTTAAATTTTGCTATTTTGACTGGGGTGAGATGATATCTCATAGTTGTCTCTTGCGAGAAAAGCAGTATTGATGCTGAGATTATTTCTGAAAAAAAACACCTACTTAGAAGGCTTTAAATCTTTTCCACTTTCTATATGATGAGGCTAGAGATAGAATAGAACATAGATAAAGGAGATGACTGCTCTATTTATTTACAAGAGACAATAACTAAAAAGATTCTTTAGAATTCCCATCCTCTGTATCTCATGATCACTATGGTTTTGTAAAATACTTGTTTGCAGTTTATTTAAGAATCCATTTCTATGGTGCGTCAAATATTGTGTATCTTTAAATTGCTTTTCTAGACCCACTTTACACTTCAAACATTTGATCTCTTATGGCTATGAAAATGTGTGTGTGTGTGTGTGTGTGTGTGTTTCCTTTGAATAATAGAGAAAACACAAGGTTTGGCATTTTGCTGACCTAGTTTGTATTTTAGCCTGAAGTAAGATTACTTCAAAGATATTTTAGGTAATGCTCTACTTCTCTCTATATTCTGGGAACTCAAAGCTTCTATTCACTTGTCCCTTCCAGTTAACCTCAAAATTGAAAACTAGCTTATATTTATAAAAAGTGTATTTGGAATGGTATGAACTGTAGTGAAATGTCTGATAGGAAAAAAGTGTTGAAAGTAGATTTCAACTCAGCCTAATGTAATTTCATACTCATTTATCACACATCTACCTTATACCAAGACCTGGTCATGGTGCAGCAAAGGATACATGAGAAGCTGAATTAAACACACTTCCTGGAGCAAAGAGGAATATAGTTCTGTCAACCTGGAATAACTACAGTTGGAATTACATAGTAAATGACAGACTTCATACTCTTCAATAGAATTGGGATGTTTCCCTCATTTCTGTTTTTCTAACCCTTTTATAACTCTTGCTATACAGTTGATTTTTCAACTTTTATCCCTAAAGCTAATAAGTAAAAACTGATATTTCAGTTTAATATGATGACTTATGCTGTTTCCAAGTCAATTTAGCATTTGAAAGGGAATAGGTGATTGTATACTACTAGTTCTACAATAAAGAAACCAAAATCTAGACAGCAAGTGCTTGTGCAAGGTCACACATAATTTTTATTCCTCTGTACACAGCATTTAATATTCTACAGTTCTGCTGGTTATCCTGGATATGTTGTTTCTAATTCCATATTCATTTACACTTAAATGTGCCTTCATTTATAAGTTTGGAAGTTTCCCCCACTCCTTAAAAGAAAGTGTTTCTTATCATCCACAGCTTTCCCACTACATTACTGTGTCCAACTCTCTTTGCAAGTATATAAGCACTTGTAAGAACTGCAGAAGCTGTGGTTGGAAAGGTCTTGCAAAAGTTGTTCTTGCCACAGTAACAATTTTGTGACCTCTGAAAGAACTTTTCTAAACCTATTGTAGAAAAGAATGTATGGACTTGAAGTAGGTAACTCAGAAAGCCAGAATGATCTGTTTCATTGACTATGCAAAGCCATTTGACTTCATGGATCATAACAAATTGTGGCTCATCTTGAGAAGGATGAGAATCCCAGAACACATGATTGTGTTCAGGGGGAATCTATACTTGGACAAGGAATTAGTCATCATAAAAGAGCAATGAAACAATTTATGTTTCAGAGTGCATCAGGGATGTATTCTGACTCCATACCATCTCTCTATATATGTAGAACAGATCACTCAGGAGGCTGGACTTTACAAGGAAGAATGTGGCGTAAGGATTGGAAGAAGACTCATCAACAACTTGCATTATGCAGATGACCCAATCTTGCTTGCCAAGACTGAAGAGGATCTTTAGCACTTGCTGCAGAAGGTCAAGGATTGCAACCTTCCATATGGATTGAAGCTCAAGGTCAAGAAAACAAAGATTCTCACCACTGAGCAAATTGGCAGCATCATGATAGACCGTGAAAAGGTTAAGATTGTTAACAGCTTCCTTTTGCTTGGCTCCACAATAAACACTTTTGGTGCCACCAGCCAGGAAATCAAGAGATGGATTGCATTGAGAAAGCCTGTTATCAGGGACCTCTCCAAAGTACTGAAGAACAATGATGTCAGTCTGGAGAGTAAGGTGCATCTGATTCAGTCCATAGTCTTTTCAATTACTTGGTGTGAGTCAGAAAGCTGGTCAATGACTAGGGATGACAGAAGAATAATTGATGCCTTTGAGCTGTAGTGCTGGAAAAGAGTATTAAATATACCATGGACTGCTAGGCTAACAAACAGGTTCTTCCTACAGTAGATAAAACCAGGCTGCTCCTTAGAGGCAAGGATTTTGAAGTTTTGTCTGACAGACTTTGAGCATGTTGCAAAGAGTGACCAATCCTTGGGGAGGGACATCATGTTTGGAATAGTGGAAGGACAGTGCAAGAGAGGAAGACCCTGGATGAGATGGATTGATTCAGTGACTGGGGTAATGAGTTAGGTGTGTCAGAGACAATAAAGTAGGATAGAGCAGGATTCAGGTTGTTGTACAAATGGTCACTATGAGTCATAAGTGACTCTATGGCATATAAGAGCAGTAATTATATGTGTGTGTATACATATATATGTATACACATATATACATATATACATATACATAGATAGATAGATAGATAGATAGATAGATAGATAGATAGATAGAGTTGTTGTTACCATCAAATTGGAGCCAATCCATAGCTGACCCTCCAGTGGGTTTTAGAGGAAGTTAATAGCACTGGAGAAGATTACCCATCCTTCTCCTGCAGAGTGGCTGGTGTCCTTGAACTATGTGCCTTTGAGATTGCAGCACAATTTCTTGCCACAAGGCCACTAGAGTTCCCTATATATCTCAACTCTTGGCACCAGCAGTCAAGAAATCAAAAGACAAATTGCAAATTGTCTACTGTCAGGGATCTCTCTAGAATACTGAAGAGCTACAATATCAGTCTGGAGACTAAGGTGTGCCTGATCCGGGCCATCGTCTTTGCAGTTATCTGCTATGCATCAGAGAACTGGACAATAACTAAGGACAATAGAAGGAGAGTTTATATCTTTGATTTGTGGCACTGGAGAAGAGTGTTGAATATACCATGGACTGCCAGGAGAACAAACAGGTCTGTCCTGGAGAGGGTGAAATCAATTTGGCTCCCTAGAGGCAAGGATTTTGAGGCTCCATCTCACATACTTTGGGCACGTGGCAGTAGAGCCCACTCCTTGGATAGGGATATCATGCTTGGAAGGGTGAAGAGACAGCACAGAAGATGAAGACTCAGGATGAGAAAGATTGACTCAGTGACTGGAGCAATGGGATTAGGTCTGTCAGAGATGATAAGATTGGCCCATGATAAGGCAGATTGCAGAACAAATTCACATAGGGTGGCTATGGGTCACAAGTGACTCAACGGCACATAATAACAACAACATACACATATTATACTCTAGGCTAAGTATTTCAAGACAGTCAAGATGCAATAGATATCTGAGGAAAAAATATGAAACAGACTTGTAGAATGGTAAGTAAAATAATTCAGCAATGCATATGTGGTTCTGGCATAACTCTTTTAATAAAAACAGCTATTTTTCAATAAGTTAAATTGATTTCTAGAGGTGAATGTGGTAGTTTCAGAAAAAGAAAATTTCTTAAGAACTCTCACCCTCCCCAACAGGTTGCTGTTGTTGTTAAGTGCTGTCGAGTCACAGGGACTCATAGCAACCCTATAAAGGAGAATCCTCGACACTTGGGTGTCTTTCTTCCTCTCTCCAGGTTCATAGGGTTTCTGGAAGCAAACTATTATGGAAGTGGATGCCACTACTCCTTCCAACCCCAACAGGTAGACTTCAATTTAGAAGATTGCATGACACCAGTGGCTCACCGAAAAGCTATGTCATATAATGGTCAAAGGTTATAACCCAGAAACAATTGGTTGAATTTGGACTTTGTTGTAGTCAGAAAACACATGTGTGTGCCATTATAACAAACATTGCTGTGGGTTAGCTCCTTGTTGCAGTAATCCAACCGATCTATCTCATTGAGAGTTTTCTGGTTTTTTTTCTTGGTAATTCTTTACTGAGCACAATTTCCTTTTCCAGTAACTTATCCATCCTTTTAACATATCTAAAGTAAATGTATGTAGTTTTACTGTCCTCTTTTTCTAGAAATTGTAAATATTCTAGAAATGTTGTTTGCCAACAATATCAAACGTGTCAATTCTTTTTCAATTTTCCTTCTTCTTTTCTAGATTTCACATCAATATGAGATAATTGAAAATATCATGGATTTACTCAGGAAACCTTAGTTATCACATTAACATCTTTGCTTTTAAATACTTTAAGGAGATTCTTTGTAGTAGATTTACCGAATATAATTTGTCATTTGATTTCTTGATTACCTCTTCCACCAATATTGTTTAAGTTTGTTTAAGTAAAAGAAAATCCTTGAAAACATCAAAACTTTCTGTTTATTATGTCTGGAGGTCATGAACCAGATAGATGCAGAATCAGAAAAAAAAATATTCCTAGTTTTACTAGTGTATACACTTACTCAGTTCTGGCTGTATCCTTGAAAAGACTTCTCTATGGGGAAGTTCTATTCTATCCAACAGAGTTGCTGCAGACTAGAATAAAAAAGACAACAATGGCTTCTGTTGTAGTTTTGGTTTGGTTTTGTACTCTCCTTCTAAACATTCTGGTTTAGTGAGTCTAGAATAAGCTGTAGGACTCTTCATTGAACAAGCAGTGTGGGGAATAAAGTGATTCCAATAAACAAAAGATCACAAAAACCAATATTTGAAAGCATATTACTCCTGGAGATAATGTACAGGCCACCAGCTACGCAGGCTACAGACATGAACTGAGTATTTCCTCATACAAGAGTTGTGAGAACTTCATATGGCATCAACACCTCTTTTGAAACTTGCTTTCACAGAGAGAAGTGACATGTTCACTTTGGGCTGGTTCATCTGCCTTAGATGTTTGTGGAATTCTTTAAAAATCAGCTTCTCATGAATGGAGATAGGCATTAATCTTTCTGTCCCACTGGCAAGCATTCCCATTTTTCCATAAACTTAAAAGTCTACTTTTTTTCATTGTTAAAAAAAAATACTCTAGACATAACGCAAGGATACCTAGTGGTGCTGAGCCTGGGCGGCTTAGAAGGAGATGTGAGTCTTATGTGAGTCTTATTTGTATGTTCCTGATAAGTTTTTCTTCTTTCTAGGGGATAAACATACAAGGTAACAGAGATACCTGGAAGTGTTTACTAACCACTTTTCTAATTCTTGGGTTTCCCATGAATGAACATTTTTTTACAAGACAGATGTAATCTACACAATTAAATGCCTTTACATAGTCAGCGAAACACAAATAAGCGTTCTTCCAGTACTCTGCTTTCAGCCAACATCCATCTGACATTGGCAATGATGTCCCTAGTGCTATCACATCTTCTAATAATGCATATGCTTCTCTAATGTTTTTTTCCACAGATGTAGTCAATCTGACTTCTATGCAGCCCATCGGGTGAGGTCCATGTGTAAAGTCACCATTTGTATTATTTTTTTTAAAGATATTTGCTCTCTAGTCTCTCTCAAGTTATGTAGTGGTTTTTTTATTTTATTGCTCCTGAGTGTTGTGTCATATTCCGTTTTGTGAAAGTACCAGAACTTCTCAATCCATTCAATCATGGTTGAAAATTTGGGCTGTTTCTATGTTATTAGGATTGTGAATAACAGTTATGCACACTGGTGTATGTACAAATCTTTGTTTGTGTCTCAGTTTTATTTTTGTCATGGTATATTTTTAGGAGTGGAACAGCAGGATCATATGGAGTTTCTATATTCAGCTTTTTTGAGGAAACACCAGAGTGCCTGCCAGAGTAGTTGTAGCATTTTACAATCCCACCTATCTCTACTAGAAAGCATTATGCTGTGTGAACTCAGTTTCATGAGGACAAATGCTATATAAAACCATTATTGAAAAAATGAAAGGTTAACTAGTAAACCGTAAAAAGGGGGTGGGAGCAGAGGGGTGAGAATGGGTGTTGGGGAAATCACAGAGTTGTAAAATTTGGTGAGGTAAATGAAATGGGAAAGTTCTGACAGGAACCTGGAAAGAGTAATGGTGGTCATATTTCAATGGTGATTTATTTTATAAAACACAGTGTATATACATGATTATATGAAACACAATGTAAATGAAGACTAGTGTAAAATACAATGTATACAACTTTAGGATGCAAACTGATATATAATAAACATTTTAAAAGAGGTATTAGCAATAAATAAATCATTGAAAATAAAAAATTTGGTCATTCTAATTCCTGCCGTATTTCTGTCACCAAGTTCATATGTTCTGACTACTATTTCTTCTTCTTCTTGTTTCTTTCCCCTCTGTTTCTTTTTTTTGGGGGGGGTTCATTCATTCATTGTTCCACTGTTTTCTCCACACTCATCCCCAGTTCCTTCCTCTTCCCCTACCCCACAATGTCTGTTTTAATTGCCCAATTGCCACAGTGCTTGTCAAAGCCAGTTCTGATTAATCTCCTTTGTCAGTGTGTCCCTTGCAATTCCCTATCACTCCTCGCTGAGAGAGACTTCACCCTGATTCATAAGGAAAATGGGATGGCGTATTCTCTTAGCTACTTCCTGCTGAAAAGGGACGCTGTGGGTTTCAGGTTGAATGTCTTCTTAAAGGGCCCCCTTGGCAGTAGGAAACA
>NW_006400158.1:1186584-1191125 GCF_000299155.1 Elephantulus edwardii
ATACCTGAAGATGGGGGTCGTGGGTCCTGAATTTCTTTTTAAAATTCATCATGGTAACTCTTAATTTTAAACTTAGAAGAATATTGAGAGCATAAAATATAAAATACTTGTTGATAAATGGTGAATCTAGATTTAAACTCTGTAATCTTGAGTATCACAGATCTGAGTCTGATCATCAATTCTATGATCAGCATTGTACAATCTCCTTGGGAGCTGTGGATTTGTTTTTCACTAAAACAAATTACCTTCAAAGAACTGAAAAGTTATGTTTCCTTTCACATCTTATCAGGGATGTAGTTAAGACATCGTGTATGATCTCTTCTTGAGGAGAAGAAGACAGGGTCACTCAGAAAAACTGAGCTGAGGAAGCTTACAGGTGGAGCAGATTTCAATTATTCATATGATTCTTAGGATGGTGTTATATCTGACCAGATAGATTTTTGTTGTTAGCTACTGTCAAGGGGCGCATCATTACCTCATAGACCACAGAATGAAATCCTGCCTGGTTCTGCAGTCATGGATTTGATATTTGTCATTCATAGGATTATCATTTACTGATTGTAATAAATAGATTTTCAGACATTTCTTCCTAGACCTTCTTAATCTGGTCTTTCTACTGAAACTTAATTCAGCATCATAGCCACATGCAAGTCTCTTCTAACAAATGAGTACCACTGCATATGATGTACATTGGTTGAAGTATTCTGCATGGAAGGTAATATTTTTACCACTGAACTACCTATGTCTCTGAGAGAATTAATTGGAGACTCCTTCCTGGAGTTTGCTTCAATGGTCCACATATGATAAGAGCTTCAACTAAGGCAAAGGAGGTGAAACTCAAAGAAAAAGGTAGATACTAGGGGTGGGTGGGAGGTAGATAGAGGTTGTTGTTAGATACCACTGAGTCAAGTAAAGCCCATAGCAACCTCATGAACAACAGATCTAAACCTGTCCTATCCTGTGCCTTCCCCACACTTCGTGACACACTAGAGTCCTTTGTGTCAATCACTGTGTCAATCCACCTGATTGATGGTCTTACTCTTCTTCGCAGACCTTCTGCCTTTCTAAGTATTACGTTTCTCTCCAAGGAATAACCTCTCTTAGAAAATGTCCAAAGCATGTGAGGAAAAGCTTTATCATCTTTGCTCTAAGGAACACTCAGGGTCGCAAACGACTCGACAGCACATAACAACAAACAACAACAATTCAGGCCATGGTCTTTCTGATCATTTGCTATGTATCTGAGAGCTGAACAATGAACAGGGATGACAGAAGAAGAATTGATGCCTTTGAACTGTAGTGTTGGGAAAAAGTACTGAATATCTTACGAACTACCAAAAGAACAAACAAATATGTCTTGGACAAAATGCACCCTGAGTGCTCCTTAGAGACAAAGATGATAAAGCTTTGCCTAGATACATCTTATTCCTCAAACTGATATTCTTGCTCCTCAATAGAGGAGACTGCAGACTTTCCCAGTGCAATATGTCTTCTGATTTACTGAGTGCTGGTACCAAGGGTGTTGATTGAGGAGCCAAGGGAGATGAAGTGTTTGGTAGTTTCATTTCTTTCTCCTGGTGTGTGCATTTCTGTACAGAGGTAACTCATGGTTGCTGTGATGCTAAACACTGTGACATTCAGGTGCCTAATACGATAATGGTTACCCATGGCAGACAGTGTTTGGTAGAGTTTCCCGATGAAAACAAGCTTGGAAGCAGGAGTGGCATCCACTTCTGAAATTACTTGCCTCTGGAAACCCTATGGACAGTGCTCAGGTATTTTGTTCAGGGTCGCTATGAGTCATCTGCTACTCGACAACACTTAACAACAACAAGAACAACTTCATCATGTTGCCTACCAGTCCAGTGGTAAGATTTTTTTGTTTTCTTGATATTGAGATGCAATGTATATAAAAGGCTATATTACTTGATCTTCTGCAGCATGTGCTTCAAGGTCTCCTCACTTTCATCAAGCAAGGTTGTGTAATCTGCATAACCCAGGTTATTGATTAGTCTTCCTCTAAACATAGCACTATATTCTTCTTCATAGAATCCACAGGTTAATTAAGTCTTGGGAGAGAATACAACCCTGAAACACTCCCTTCTTAAATTTAAGTCATGAATATGGCATCAGGATTGGAGGAAACTGAGGATAAAGTGTTTACTGTAAAATGTCAAGGACTGTAGTATTTAATAAGAATAAGAAAGGACTAGACCTATTGTTCCTCAAAGACGGGGGTTTCTGTGCCACGCTAAAAGAAGAATGTTGCTTTTATATTGACCATTCAGGAGTAATAGAAGACTCCATGCAAAAGCTAAGGGAAAGGATAGACAAAAGAAAACGAGACCGAGAATTTCAGCAAACATGGTTCGAGAGCTTATTTTATAAATCCCCATGGTTAACTACTCTTGTATCTACCCTTATAGGTCCTTTAATACTCTTGTTCATATTGTTGCTAGTTGGGCCTTGTATTATAAATAAGCTTGTTACCTTTGTTAAAGATCGCATCAGTACTGTTCAAGTAATGGCTCTAAGACAACAATATCAAAATATGAGAGAGCCTGACTGCAATGATAATGCCTCCAGAGATTCTTGGTTCTATGATTAGAACCTTGTACTAAAAGGAATGAAAGGAAATAAAAAAAAAAAAAAACAATGTCCCCAAACCCAAGTATTGTAAGAACCTATACCTGTGATCTGTATTGTAAGAACCTATACCTTTGATCTGTATTGTAAGAACCTATACCTTTGATCTGTATTGTCAGAACCTATACCTTTGATCTTGTGTGAATGTTTGTGTTCCAGGAACTAGCTGACCACAAACTGAAAAAACAATTACTGGCAAAAAACCATATTTTAACTAACGTCAGCAGCAGGTAACTGACCTAAAATTGAACTCCTTTTCTAAAGAGCCAATGAGCTAATTCCATGCCAAAGAACCCCTAGACCTAGTATAAATTCCCTTGCTTTTTAGGGCTCGGGGTCGACTTCCCTGTCTCCTGTATGAGATAAAAGTCGTCCCGAAGCTTCGTCAATAAAAGCCTCTTGTGATTGCAGGGAGTGGATCTGGTGTGAGTTGCTCAGGGTCGCACCCGGTCTGGGTAAAGCCCTAGTTTGGGGTCTTTCACCGCTCACTGGGGTCTAATTGGTTTAAACAGAAGGCTCCCACCACACAATTCTATGTTGTTGTTAAGTGCCATTGAGTTGTGGAAGACCCATAGCAAACCTATGAACAAAAGTCTTGAGCATGAAACTTTCATCTTTTCTCCAAGTTCACAGAGTTTCCATATGCAAACTTTTTTTGGTAGCCTATTTTTTTTTTTTTTTAGATCTCCACAAAAACCAGGCCCAAGGGCCATAAGGCCAAGAGCCCAAATACCTTTGTAAATACAAGAACAAATCCCATCAGCTCACATCCAGTTGAGAGCAACAGCTACACCCAAGCCTCAACCCCAAACCAGAAAAGACACCATTGCAGAATCCTGCCATTCTGCTCAACTTCCCATCCTGGAAAGTAGCCCCAGACTAGTGGCCAAATGCCTTTTTAAATATGAGACCAAATTTAATCAACCCACCTACCAGATACCAACTGCTTCAAATAAGAGGCTCCCAGACCCTACCTAACTGCTAATCAAATAATAAAAAGGGAAAGTAGGTGTTGTCTTTAAAATCTGCAATTGCCCTAAAGGAGTTCACAAGTAGTGACAAGGATGAGTGAATAAATGAGTCATTACAGCCTACAGTGGCGGTGGCTACAACAAATGAGGTTAAAATAGAAAGGGGAAAAAAGGTTGGGATGAACAAACAATAAAGAAAAACAAAACAAACAAAAGTAGTCCCGAAATTGTCTTAAGTGAGAAACGAAAGCCAAGGTTGACACTATTGTTGAAAGGAATGCCACAGAAGGAAATTGAGATTAAAAAAAAATAGAATCATTTATCCAAGAAAGAGATGGCACAGATGTTCCAAAGAAACTAAATATGTGCTAAGGTGTGAAGTGTATATCTCAGACAACTCTGTAGAAAGCTGGGAGAAGCTGCTCAGAGGCACAACCATGAGGTGAGAATGTTGTTGTTGTTTGTTGTAATGTGCCATTGAGTTGCTTGCAACTCATAGCAACCCTATGTACAAGAGCCCTAAACCCTGCTCTATCCTATGCCAACATTGCTGTCTCTGACACACCTACTCCCATTACCCCAATCACAGAATTGATCCATTTCATTGAGGGTCTTACTCTCTTCTCCTCCACCCTTTCAAACATGATGAACCTCTTCAAAGACTGATTCTCACTGCAACATGTCCAAAGTATGTCAGACTAAGCTTCAGAATCCTTTCCTCCAGGGAGAAACTTGGTTTCATCCTCTCTCCAGGATGAACCAATTTGTTCTCCTAGCAGTCCATGGTATATTCAACACTCTGCTTCAGCACCACATCGAAAAGACATAGATTCTCTTTCTTTTTTTTTCTATAATTATATTTTATTAATTTTCATAAACATTTACAGAGATTTTGGGCTTCCACTCATTCATTGTTGCACTATT
>NW_006400158.1:1197412-1216487 GCF_000299155.1 Elephantulus edwardii
TTCTCTTTCTAACATCCCTAGTCATTGTCCAGCTCTCTGATTCATACCACACAATTGAGAAGATGATGGCCTGGATCAAGTGCACCTTAGCCTCCAGCCTGATGTTGTTGCTCTTCAGTACTCTGGAGAGGTCCCTGACAGCTGACTTTCCCAATAAAATGTCTCTTGATTTCCTGGCTGCCGGTACCAAGAGAGTTGATTGTGGAGCCAAGCAAACTAAAACCGTTAACAATCTCAATCTCTTCACCATTCATAATTATGCTGTCAATTGGCCCAGAGGTGAGAATCTTTATTTTCTTGAGATTGAGCTTCAATCTATATTGAAGGCTGCAGTCCTTGACCTTCGGCAGCAAGTGCTTCAGGTTCTCCTCAGTTTCAGCAAGGAGGGTTGTGTCATCAGCATAACGCAGGTTGTTGATGAATCAGCCTCCAATCCTGATGCCACATTCCTCCTCTTACAGCCCAGCATCCCAGATGATCTGTTCTGCATACAGATTGAAAAGGTATGGAGACAGAATACATCCCTGGTGGACACCCTTCCTATTTTGAACCATGCAGTGTCTCCTTGCTCTGTTCTGATAACTAACTCTTGGTTCAAGTATAGGTTTCACATAAGCACAATCAAGTGTTCTAGGATTCACATTCTCCTCAGAGTTAGCCACAGTTTGCTGTGATCCACTCAGTCAAAAGTCTTTGCATAGTCTATGAAGCACTGATAGACATTCCTCTGGTACTCGCTGTTTTCTGCAACCATTCATTGATCATTAGCTGTAATATCCCTATTATCACAGTCTCTTCTAAACCCAGCCTGCACATCTGCCAGTTCACTGTAGACGTCTTGCTCCAGTCGTTTTTGGATACTTTTCAGCAGAATCTTGTTGTTGTTATGTGCCGTCGAGTTGCTTGCAACTCATAGTGACCCTGTGTACAACAACCCTAAACCCTGTTCTGTCCGGTGCCAATCTCACTCTTTCAAACACACCCACCATGATTATCCCAGTCACAGAATCAATCCACCTCATAGAGGGTCTTCACTTCCTGTGCTGTCCCACCACCCTCCCAAGCATCACATTCTTCTCCAAGGACCAGTCCCTCCATACAACATGTCCAAAGTATGTCAAATAAAGCCTCAGAATCCTTGCCTCCAAGAAGCATCCTGGTTTAATCCTCTCCACGATGAACCTGTTTGTTTTCTTAGCAGTCCATGGTACACTCAATACTCTTCTCCAAAACCGGAGCTCAAAGGCATCAATTCTATCCTTCTTAGTCGTTGTCCAACTCTGACGCTTAACAAGTGATAGCAAAGATCATGGACTGTATCAGAGGCACCTTAGCCTCCAGAGTGACGCCATTGCTCTTCAGTACTTTGGAGAGGTCCCTAACAGCAGACTTTCCCATTGTAATATGTCTTTTAATTTTCTGCCTACTGGTGCCAAGAGTTTTGACTGTGGAGCCAAGCAAACTAAAGTTGTGAACAATCTCAATCTCTTCACCAACCATCCTGATGCTCTCAACAGGTCCAGGGGTGAGAATCTTTGTCTTCTTGACATTGAGCTTCAATCCATACTGAAGGCTGCAGTCCTTGACTCTCTATAGCAAGAATTTCAGGTCCTCCTCAGTTTCAGCAAGCAGGGTTGTGTCATCTGCATAACGCAGATTGTTGATAGATCTTCCACCAATCCTGATGCCACACTTTTCAGAGTCCATCCTCCCAGATAATAAGTTCCATATACAGGTTGAAAAGATATGCAAATAGGACACATCTGTCGTACACCTATGGTGATGAAAGAAAAAGTTCAAGCTGCTTTGAAGGAAATAGCAAAAAAATAAGGCCCCAGGAATAGATGGCATACCAGTTGACATATTTCAGCTAACAGATGCTGTCCTGCATGTGCTCACCAAGTTGTGCCAAGAAATCTGGAGAATAACCACTTGGCCAACTGACTGGAAGAGTCTATATTTGTTCCCCTTCCATAGAAGGGTGGTTACCCAACAGAGTGCGGAACCAAAGAACAATGCCATTGATTTCACACGCAAGCAAGATTCGACTGAAGATTATCCAAAAACGACTAGAACAGCACATCAGCAGAGAACTGCCAGAAGTCCAGGCTGGGTTTAGAAGGGCTTGTAGTACTAGGGATGTTGCAGCTAATGTTAGATGGATCTTAGCTGAAAACAGGGAATGCCAGAGGAATGTCTGTGTTTCATTGATTATGCAAAGGCATTTGACTGTGTGGATCATAACAAACTGTGGCTGACTCTGAGAAGAATGAGAATCCCAGAACACTTGATTTTGCTAATGTGAAACCTTTGCTTGAACCAAGAGGCAGTCATCAGAACAGAGCAAGGAATTTTGCTTGCATGCGATATTAAAGATACTGTTCATTAATTTCTGCACTCTGTCAGGTCATCTTTCTTTGGAATGGGAACAAATTTCCGTCTCTTCCAGTCAGTTGGCCATGTGGCTATGAGGTTAGAACAGGGGTGCTAAAACAGATTTAGGACACAAGTTGCTCCTAAATGAGCTTATGTGTAATTTTAATGGTGCTGGGAAGAAACTGGAAGATTTTATAATGTTGCTGTTGTTGTTTTATAATTCACATTGTGTTTCTCATGATTATTACCATTCATTATGTCTTTGAAAATTAATCACCATTGATCTATTTCCACTATTATCCCATTTTTTTAGATCCTCACTGCATTTTTCCTAATTCCTTTTGCCCCTTTGCAACCCATCAGTCTTTTTGACCCCATGATTTCACCCTCCCCTCACCTTTATCCACACTGTCCCCTCTCTTTTCCTCTTTTGATATCCATACACACTTTACTAGTTAGCCTTCTGTTTTTACAATAATTGTCCCATAAATTATTTGTTCTAGGCACCTGAGTTAGCTCACTCCTTATAATGCTTTCTAGCCTTTCCCATGTTATACAGTGTTTTTCAAAATCATTGTTCCTGAGTGCTCCATTGTATTCCACAGTGAGAATGTACCACAATTTCTCCATCCAGTAATTTGTTGATAGACATTTGGACTGTTTCCATGTTTTTGTAGTATTTTATAGAGGTTAGAAACTAAGGCTCAGGAAGTTTAGCAATCAACTTGCCTATTTTATCTATCTTCAGTACTGGTCCTGACTCCTGTAGCACTTGCATCACCTGAAAGGTGATGAGAAAGGGAGGTTATCAAGTCTTTCCCAGATCAATTAAGTCAGAATATTTTTATAATAAGCTCTACAGGATGTTAGTATTATTTTTAACATCTATGAAGCAGGCCCCATGCTCAACAAGAGTGACTATTGTGATCCATACAGTTTTACTAGTTGATTTTAGGAAGGAGATTACCAGCACTTTCTCCTTAGTACATTTTAATGTGAAAATTCTGCTTAAAATTCATTTAGAAATCTAAAAACTTCCACTGAAAGATGATTTGTGGCTGCATTTGTGGTGCATTAGCTGAAATGGAACCATGGTATCCTACATGGAAGGCAAGATTACTAACCCTGAATCACCAGTGTCTCCATTCTCTTGCTGCAATTAATTTTGAGGAACACTGTTATAAAGTTCATACAATTTCCAGGGTGCTAGGTTCCTGGCTGCCACAAAAATGTGCATTATAGATTTCTTTCAAACCAAAGAGGCACACAACATATGGAAGGGAATAGGAGAGGTAATATACAGACCCTCTGCTATGGTTTTCATGAGCCCCCACCAACCAATTATCAGCTCCCAGTCAGGTGGAGAAGAGCCCTCCGATTATCCAACTGGTGCTATAATACACATTTGATTAAACACTGCTTCAAGAGGTGCTTCATCAATCATAATCTCAGAGCACCCAGGAGAAAAGAGTCCTGGTAGATGAACATTAAGTGCTGAGAAGGCCTAAGGCTCCTGGTCTCTGATAAAATGATAAGATAGGAGTGTGCAGCAGGGAAAAAGGTCAGATTCAGGAATATCAGACATTCACTCTGGCTGCTCTGATTGGTAATTAAGTGACTTGTCTACTGGTGGACAGTCCTGCATTTTCCGCCCAGGCGTCTGTTAGTTCTTCGAAAACCACTACTGACAAAACGAGGTTGGTCCTTGGTACACAGATAATAAGACTGAGCTTGACAGGTGTGGCGCGATTAGAAAATTTCTACATGAAGCTCATTCTGCTAGCCACTCCACAGTAAACAGACTCATTAGAACTTGTAGGTCCCTGGAGGCAAAGCGTGTTTGACATTATTAATTGGCTTTTCTGTATAAAGAGTCAAATAGATGAAAAGGTTTATCAAGCTGAAATAATTAATTTTGCCTGAATTCGCTGACAGTTCATTTCTCCTGTAAAAGACCATTTTACGGTCCTTTTTTCCCTTGTATTTCAAAGTTCAAAAGACTTAATAATGGCAAAAGTGAAGCTTTTTGGTAAATTATAATTAAAAAGGATTTAATTAACTTAGATTTAGGGAAAGGAAAAAAGGAATTGCTATCTGTGTATATTCAAAGGTCTAGATTATTAAACATATCATGACTTAATAATTCATTGACTTCAATCTAATCAAAGCATAATAAAAAGAGGTTTAAAAATTAGCAAATGCCAATACTATTTAAAAAAACAACAAAAACCCACAACTGAATACTTACCCAGCTTCTTATTAGCAAATTTCTAATTGTTGTTTTCAGATGCTAGATATTTAAAGATGGGGGTTGCAGGAAAGAGGTTAATTGAATAAATCATTTTAAGAATCCATGTTGAAACTATGATGAACTACAAAGTTTGCATTCCCTATGTCTCTCTGTCTCTAAAAATAGCAAATTACTTCCATTCTTCTTTTTTGTATTCTACTGAAAGCTGCCACGCCCACTCCATGCCACACAAAGCCAAAATCCAGTTCACATGATATTTTGCAGTTTCCCTCATTGTCTAAAGTGGACCCCTTTCATCTCCAGTAGGAAGATTTACAGTTCCCTTGTTGAGGTCCCCCATATCTGAAACAAGAGGTAATAAGGTGAATGGTGTTTCTCTCCTTACTGAGACTTGAGGCTTTATGAAAAGAACAATTAAAAAAAAAGAACAATCATGATGCAATGGAACTTTAATTTCTACAAAGGCCAACTCTTCTGGTCATTTAATTGATAAAAATATTGATAAATTTTAGATGTGTCATAAAGGAGAGTATCTTGCTCCATAGGCTATTATGTCAATTTGTAGTTTAAAACAAGTTCATTGTTACCCAAAACTCAGAAATGGACATTCGTGAGGGAGGAGGAAGAATAGGTAGAGAGGTTGCTAGGTGTAGTTCTTAGAACAGTGGTAACATCACCAGAATTGCTGGTACACACTGTGGTAATTCATGGTGTCACTATTTCCATAGAGCTCCAAAAATATATTTATTTTTCTCCTTGTGTTCCTTTTAACTACAACTTTATTCTCAAAGAGATATTTACAAAGTAGCTCTAGAATACAACTATATAGGCAGGCCCAGCATTCCTCCTCAATGACCTTTAACTATTAATTCCTACTTTAAGTCATTTGCAAGGATTTTCATCAAGGATTTTCTATGACTCATACTCAACTCAATGGTACCTAAAAACAGCACTACAATATGCACGTGCAGAAAAAAATAGGAAAAAAAACCCCATATTGCCGTAGAGTCTAAAGAGGCTCGTAACTCTCCCTTCAGTAGGTTTTACGAAGTCTGTAAATCATGTAGGAGATTCCCTGTCCACCTTTCTGATGCAGAGCCACTGATGGATTAAATTGGCCAGAGAGGCACAAATCTTTTTGAGTTAGCAGAGAGGCACAAATCTTTTTGGGTTAGCAGCACAACTCCTCAAAGACTATATAAACTTATAGAGAAAGTAGTCATGAAAAGTAAACCTACAGTGCATGTGCCAAATGACAAAGCACCTAAGCAGAATGACTATTTACTTAGTTTTCAACGGTCAATTATTATTTCAGATATGATTGTCCAGTCCACCATGATTGACTACAATGGTGTTTGAAATACCGGGGGCATAATTTCTTGCATCACAACAGTTCTTAAACCACCGTAGAATGGCAAACTGAAGTGTGGGTGGTGGAAGAAGATGTGTAGGTATTTTAAACAATAATTTTTACAGGAGTTTAGAGGGAATTTAACATTCATTGTTTGAAACAGGATACAGGGCTTCAGTAAGGACAGTTTCTTAAATGTGCTTCTAAGCCCGTTAACCTTCAGCCTCAAAGCTCTATGTCAGTGATAGATAGGTCTTTAATTTCTGCCAATTATGCCATCTCCTCTTTTCCCACACTCCAGTCCTCCATTAAGCTTGTGTATAGGTTCTTGGCTCTGGCTTCATGGAGAGGCAGTTCCAGTTCAGTTCTGTCTACATGGCTCTGGTTCACCACCTCTGCCATTGTTGCTTTTGCTGTTTCTGATGCTTTAGTCTATGTTCAAGCGTGATTCAAGCTGGAATAGCCCATCAAAATGGACACGTGTTACAGTTCAGCCTTCTTTCTTGCTGGTAGTGAGATTCCCATAGCATAAATATATTTATGGAAAAAGAAATGATGTTGAAATATTCACAATATGCTATCAGTTTAGTATTCATATAGTCTTCATTTTCTTCACAAAATCTATTTATTTGTTTGATTGTTTGTTTGAGATAATAGCTCGAATACATAGGGAAGATTTCAAACTAGCCTCTAAACCATAGTATTCATTACATTCTCAAAGATCTAGAGGAAATAATGTTCCTCTTTATGCAGTACTGCTTCTTGTGTCTGGCGGTAAGTAGTTCTGTTGACAAGTCAAAGGCACGTGATTAAAATCCCCTAGCTGCTCCACAGGAGAAAGAGGAGCTATCTCCTCCCATATGATTTACAACATCTTAACACTGGAGTTAGTTCTGATCCAAGAAAACCTCACAACAACAATATGTATATTACTGCACTTTTATAAGTTTTTAATTTCTGTTTTTGCAATTATGTCTTTATTTTCAAAGTAATTTTAAGAAGTAACAAAAGAAGAATGAAGAATAGCTGCTGGAGAGTATGGCAATGACTCTGAATATGAAGATGAAGAAATGACACAACTTTAACAACTGGCTGAACAAATTAAAGAAAAGGAAATAGAAAGTTCTTCAATCAAAACTAAACTTAAAGGGGCCTGTAACACTTCAAATTGCTATGAAGGCAATTTTTCATGTCCTTTGATTTCTTTGTAATTATTACTAAATAAAACATTTCAGTCTATATGTAGCCATAAATTTTTACATATTTAGATTTTCAGCATATATTGACTAACAAGACCATTTAATTCTTAAATCTGAGCATTTGCATATAAAACTTTATGTAGAATTAAGATTTTGTTTCATTTAGGAAAACTTCCAAAAGTCTATCTGTATAGTAGGATTATTGTTGTTATGTACCATTGTTTACTTGCCATGATATTATAACTAAAACACTGGACAATTTTACAAAACTATTAAATACCGAAACACCAGCAGCAAGGAAAATAACAAGGTGTGCTTGTAGCATGTGTAAATGGAAACAAATTATTTGAAGCATCACTGAAATTGGGTAATAATGACAGCTCTGACATTTCTCATTTTCACTGGCATCAAGTTGGTCTCAATTGGTAACAACTTATTATTGGGTTTCTGAGGCTGTGACTTTCAAGAGAAGGGAACAGCCAGTATTTCTCCGGAGGAGCTGCTGGTAGATTAAAGCTTCTGGACACACAGCGTTTTGTTGGCAATTAAACTTGAATAAGGTTAAAAAGTAAATTAGTATAAAATGTTAGCCCTGATACATAGCTAAAGTTGATACATTGATATTTTAGCATATTAATACATGTAAGCCCAGAAGAAGGATGGATAGTCTCCTCCTGTGCAATTTACCTAAAACCTGCTGGAGGGTCAGCTATGGGTTGCTCCTGACTCAATGGTACACAAAACCAAACTGGACGTATTAGGACTGCAGAGCACTTTCCTTCCTCTCCCAGAATGGCTACTGAGAAAATCCAGTAACAGTAAAGAACAGCTGTGCTTTTTTCTCTCTGTGAAACTACCCTACCCACCATTTTCCGAGGAATAGTTATCTGAACCCCACCCCACTTCCCTATCTTGAAGGAAGCATCTCTATGCATCCCCTTCCCCAAATCCCTGGTAAGAAAATATAAAATCCCCCTCTAACTCTTAGTGGAGGCTGTTCTTTTGCTTGAGAGCCAGCCTGCAGTTTCTCTTCAATAAACTGTCTTTCTTGGCCTGCACTGGGTTCTGCCCTTCCTCGGCGACCTTACATGACTTATGAAAATGGTTTTATTATTATAATTAATGACAAAGATGTTATCATTAAAAAGGATAGTTTTTTTCTGAAACATTACATCAAAATTTTATACACAGTCATTTAGCACCTCATCCAGGGTGGTCTACAAGTCCCTGGTGATATCACTGCCCACTACTATAGACCTTGGACAGTACTGGTTTAGCGATAGAATTTTTGCCTTCCATATAGGAAATAGGCTACAATTCTTGGCCAAATGCATCTCATTCTCAATTACTACCTATCTGCCAGAGAAGGCTTGTCTAGAATAGCTAGAATGGATTGGAAGAAAAATCAGAAAATGTTCTTACAAAACTCAATCAACAAAAACCCCAAAGATCATGTTCGTCTACTCCATAACTGGTACTGGAGATAGTGCAGGACTGGCTTCATTTTATTCTATTGCGTGTGGAGTCATTACAACTCTAAGGCCAATTTGATAGCAAGACCAATGTCTTTGAATTGTGGTGTTGGCAAACAGTACTATACCATGGACTACAAAAAAGAACAAATAAACTTTTTTTGGAGGAAATGCAGCCAAGAGAGTCCATCATCTCACATACTTTGGAAATGTTATCAGAAGAGGCCAGTCCTTGGAAAAAAAGACATTATGCTGAGAAAGGTAGAGATCAGTGAAAGAGAGAGGGAGAGCTTCGAGGAAATGGACCTTCAAGGTGATGGACTGATACAGTGATACAAACTCTGGGATATAACTGTTCTTCTGAAAACCTAATGACTATGACCACTTTTGCCAGTTCTCCATCAATGTTTCTGTTATCTGTAGGTACATCTAGGTACAATTAAATAAGAGGGTGGTTAGGAAGTCACCCACATTACTCTCTATCCTCAGCTAAAGACCAAACCCAGGTTCCCAGAGACCTATTTTTATCATTTCTTTATTTATTATCTTAAAAAGTTATAAAATCCTGGTAAAAAACATTGCAGAGAAATGTAAACCTTAACTGTATTATTTTGTAAAACTAAGACCAGGCCCTTTGCTAAAATATTTTAATCTGAGTAAAAGTGAGATAGAGAAACTGATAACATTTATGCACAGCCTAACGGGAGGGGGTTTTGTTTGTGTGTGTTTGAACTACAGTATTGGCAAAAAATAGTAACCTCCAGAAGAATGAACAAACTGAGCAAGTATGTATAAATATTCAAAAGAGGAAGGATAAAGGGAAAGGGAGAGGGCAAAAAAAAGCAGAAGGATAAAAATCACTGGGATAGCAGATGTTTGTGGGTGGAGAGATAAAAGAAAAAGAAAGGTCAATGGGGACTTGAACAAATGAAGTAGAAAAAATAGGCATAGGTCAATGATAATTATTATAGAAAAATAATGTATGCAAATAATTGTATAAAACACAAAGTTCATGTACAAAACATAATGTACATGAAAGATTATATGCAAACCAACTAAAAAAGTGTGTGTGTGTGTGTGTGTGTGTGTGTAGTCAGACTTCAGCTTGCTTACTTTAACCAAGTCAGCAGGGAAGAAAAATTGTTAGTAAAAGGTGCTTACCATGTTTGATAAAATGGAGGAACAGTGAAAACGAGGAAAGCTCTCAGCAAGATGGGTTGACCATTTGTAGCCACAGTAATGGTCTTGAGTATTGTTACCCTCAAGTCGAGCACAACTTATAGCAACCCTATGAACAAAAGACCAGAAGCTTTTCTATAACTATGATTTCTCAAAGTTCATAGAGTTTCCAGAGGTATGTGATTTAGGAAGTGGTTGTCACTCCTACCTCCAAACCTGTCTTAAACTGTGGGCTCCACCAAGCACTGTCCACGATGGGTATCGGTTATACCATTTGACACCCCAATCACACAATGTTCAGCATCACAGCAATCCCAGGTTACTTCAATACAGTATATTGAGAGAAGAGTGCTGTATCACTTAGAAGAATGTTCTCCAAAATATAATAACAACTGGAGTCTGTAACAACTCTAATAAAGAGAGTATTTACCATCTCCCTAAAATGTTGTTGTTGTTGTTATGTGTTGCAGAGTAGACCACAACTCATAGAGACCCTATAAACAATAATAGTTCTCAATACTGTTCTATCCTAGCCAATCTCATTGTCTCCAGCACATCTGCCCCCATTGCCACAGTCACTGTGTCAATTTGTTTCATCAAGGATCTTCCTCTCTTGCGCTGACACTTCCAAACATGATGTCCTTCTCCAAGGACTGGTCCCTCCTGGCAACATGCCCAAATAATGTGAGATGGAGCTTCAAAATCCTTGCCTCCCAGGACTAACCTGGGTTTAATGACAACTAACAAAAACAACACACAGGAGATATTTTTCATCCAATATCCAGTTCTTAAGGGAGATCTGGTGGCAGTTTAAATCCACCAAACGCTCCTAGAGAAAAAGAAGGGCTACCTAAAAAAACCCTCTGGAGGATCAGCTATAAATCAATTCTGACTTGATGGCTGTTAGGAAGAGGAACAATATGCCTATTCTCGGAACAGATAGTGGAGATTGTCCCCATAATAAAGATTAAAACAGTGAGGTTCAAGGATGGGGAGAAATTACCTACAGTAATACCTTGTTCTAAAAGTAGCAGAGCTGGTCTTGCTGACTTCCAAGCCCATGCCACTTCCAATAGAAAAGAGTAGCCCCAAAGGCAGAACACATCAAATTCTCAAACCATAAATATTTGTAACATTTACTGTTGAGTTAACATTTCGGGTAAGAAATGTCATAACCCAAAAAGCAAATATCTAACTTCTTTACACAGAAAAAAAATACTCAAAAAGACACACACACACACACACACACACACACATATCACATATCCTGGGAAACTTGAGACCTTCAATTCTTTTCTCATGCCCTCAACACTCACAAACCTATTGTTCAACAGATTTTTCCATTTCTATTTCCTTATATAAGCTCTTTAATTAATTATATATTAATGTCCAAGGGACAACCTTATTAAATAATGGGGAGAACAATGACTGGGGCGGAGAAGGGGAGGGGAATATCTCTTCTAAGATATGAGGCTGAAACTATCATTACTCACTGTGTGGTTTTCTCTCAAGTCGATACATTGTTCTATTTAAACATGTTCAACAAAAACACAGATTGATTTATTTGCAATTCTGAGCTACTTATCAAATGGTAATAATCACTGCCTGGAAAGATACAGGTTGAAAATACACCATGTGATGCTTAGTCACTCTGTGGATAGAACCAATCATTCTTCCCTATTTCTCTCATTTTGCATTCTAGTCTCTCTCTGTTAGTTTCCATAATGCTCCCTAATAAGACTCAGCAACCCAGAAAGGACTTGAGTTCATCTGGTCAGTTCTGAAGACCCTGGAGAAAGCCATCATCTACCCTGTACCTCCTTTTCATTCATTAACCCACCAGAGGCCAAGACTAATTATATTAGCCATCTCATTTTTGAGCTGATAATTGATTTAAATAGTTTGCTCATTTAAAATACAAGAAAAGCCTGTTAAACATTTGGTGCTAGATCCCCCCGCTTCTTTCATGCAACTTTCAATTGCTTGTGCAATGTAGCATAAAATATAGAGGTTTCTCTTTTCTTTTCTCTCTCCCTCTTTTTAAAGAGGTCATAAAAATTAATTACAATAAATAGGCAACTGGCAGGGGCATGAGGTTAACTGATGGTTCTAAAGAACAAAAGAACTTGGAGTGTACTGGGCCAGGCATGCTGTTTGTTGGCCGCAAGGAAATTGTGGTTTCCAAGCACCAGCCTAGTTGAACCTAGAAACAGAGCAATCAAAGAATATTTTCTAAGTTTTAAACAAAAGGAAATTTCCTTTCTGAAAGTGAGGACATTCTAAAATAGTTTCCTTATCATTAAGTAGGAAAGTTAATTTAAGATGCCCTTTCTTGGTATACTCTGCCCTTGTGGCTGCTCCAGAGTTTAAGGTGAGAAAGATGAAGACTTGGCCTCAGAGTGCAATTAAGACCTTTCTCCTCTCCCAGGGTCCAACCTGTAATGTACTGATTTACTTCAAATGTGGATTAAAAATATTTAGACTAATTTCCTTTCTGGAAACAAAATTAGTCTGCTAGTTTACACAATTCAGCTAACTATATCCCTTTGACACTACTCAAAGAACTTGCTTGCAATCTTGCTGAGGGCAAGAAGGGAAAGTAATACTTGTTTTATAAATATATATATATATTACTGTTTCTTATCACTAGGAAAATAAAACAAACGACTTAGTAGGAAGAGAAAATTTTCAAAGTTAAGTAAGGTGATTGGAAATGGAAGAACTATGCTCCATGGTGCACATACTATTTCAGAAGTCCTTAATTCTCAAAGCAGTGTGATTGACACAAGAACATGAGTTTTGGGGTTTAAGTAAAGCTGATAAATCTGAGTTTCTATGCTGTGTGAGTCACTTCCAAACCAAACTCAATTAAATCTGTCACCATCTAATCCATCCGCGCTCATAGTGATCTGATAGGAAAGAATAGAAATGCCCCCATAGAATTGCCAAGGCTGTAAAGTCTTGATGAAAGTACACTGCCACTTCTTTCTCCCAAGGAGAAGCTAATGATTTCAAACTGCTAACTTTCAACTAATAGTCAAGTACTTTACTACTATGCTACTGGAAATTGTGAGTCAGCTCTTCTTTTCAAACCATGATCTCTTTATCCAGAAGTTCCAGGATGATACAAATGGAGAATAACTTTAACAGCAAATGGAAAGTTTTCAGGTTCAGTTCTACCCAAAGAAGTCTAGCAAAAACATGCCTGACAATTGACTTCTGATAAAGCAACCACAGGAAATTCCATAGAACACATTTCTACTCAGACATATATGGGTTTAAAATGAGTTTGAAGTATCTCAATAGCAACTGAGTTGTTTTTTATTTTAATTTTGCTTTGTTTAGTTTTTTGTTTACTTTGAGACTAATCTCGGGTGGCATGGTCTATATAGGTTACTGCACTGCTAACCCAAAGGTGGTAGCTCTCTGGAAGTTCAAATCCACCAGTGTCTTGATGGGTAAAATACGGACACTTTATTCCTATGGGATTTATAGTCTTACAAATTCACTGAAAAGTCAGCTATGAGTGAATTCCTAACTATCAATTTTGTAGTAATAGGTTAGAAAATAAATAAAGACAAGAGTTAATGTATGCATAGATTCTAGCACAAAGCCTTGCTCTAATAAACATACAATAAACAGTACCTTTCATGGGTATCTGTATTCTTTCTTATTTATCATTGTTTTAAAAAGTATAGCACTTGTCTGTGGGTACTGTGATGCTAAAGTTTGTGCTGTCAGTGTGTAAAATGCCAGAGAGGGTCACCCATGGTGAACAAGTTTTAGTAGAGCTCCCAGATTGAAACAGACTAGGAATCAATTTCTGAAATAACAGGCCTTTGAAAACCCTTTGAACAAGAGAGGAACATGGACACTTACAGTATTAGAGTATTAGTCAATCTAAATGAGGAGAAAGAGCTGCAAACAACCTTTATATCATGCTTGGAAAGATGAGGGAACAGAGAAAGAGAGGAAAGCCCTCCAAACAAAGGAAAGAGATATTGACTTACAAGCGTTGGAAAAAAAAAATTTAAAAGACAGCTCCAGAAGACAGAGTAATCTATTATAATGGAATAAGCAGAGATTTTAGAATTAGAAAATAAAAAGGGAAGAACTTGCTCAGCGTTTCTCAAGCTGGAAGAACTTAAAAAAAAAAATCAAGCCTTAAACTACAATACTGAGGGATGCTACGGGGAAAATCTTGAATGACCAGGCAAACATCAATAGAAGATGGAGGGAATACACAGAATCACTGTACCAAAAGAATAGACTAATACTGAACTTCAATTCATTTCTTGTTGCACATTTTCCTCCCTTGCTCTATCCCAGTTCTCTGTGATCATTAGTATTCAGTTCTTCAAATGCATTCTTCAGTTGATTATTTTTGTCTTCTTTTATTATTATTTAAATTAATTTTAATGAAAGTTGACAAAGTCTAAGGGTTACCTACCTAACAGTCATTCATTGTTGCACTTTTCTCCCTACCCACCCCCTCCACTCCAATTCACTCTTCTCCTTGAAAAGAAAAAAAGAAAAACTCTTTACTTGTTATGCAATCCCTCCCCCCAAATCCACTTCACTATGTAGCCTTCACTATGAACTTCTGTAATGGCAAGAATACCCATTAGTATGCCCCTTTTAAACAGTTCTCTCCCTCATGTGTTTCAATGAAATATATATCATTCCTCCCCTCCTTTTCTGTCTTTCCTCAACCCAGATGTCAGTCACGTTTTACAACAGAGGCCCTACGCAATATTTATTCTTCTGTGACTGAGATGTTTCACTCAGAATCATGTCCTCCAGAGTCATCCATTTTGCATAATATTTCATGAGGTCCTTGTTTTTCAATGTTGCATAGTATTCCATTGTATGAATATACCACAGTATCTCTATCCATTTGTTGATGGGCACTTGTGTTGTTTCCAGCTCTTTGCTATTACAAACAAAGATGTAATAAACATGGGTGTGCATATATCTGCTTGGGTGGCAGCTATCATTTCTTTAGGGTATATTCCCAGTAGTTGAATTGCTGAGTCAAATGGTATTTCTATTTGCATCTTTTTGAGAAAGCATCATACTGCCATCCATAGTGGTTGCACAAGTTTACACTCCCACCAACAGTTTCTCCACAACCTTGCCAGCATTTGATGTTTGCTGTTCTGTTAAATTTTGCTATTTTTACTGGGGTGAGATGATATTTCATAGCTGTTTTGATTTTCATCTCTCTCAGAGCTAGGGATTTTGAACATGCCTTCATGTGTTTATTTGCCATCTGCATGTCTTCTTTGGTAAAGTGCCTGTTCATACCCTGTGCCCATTTTCCAATTGGGTTGTTTACTTTTATATTGTTGAGGTGCTCAAGTATTTTATAAATTCTAGATATAAGTTCCTTTTCAGACATGTCATTACCAAATATTTTATTCCCAATCTGTGGCTTCCCTTTGGAGAAGTTTGAGAAGTTTTTGGATGTGCCTACTGATTTAAGTCTTAGAAGATCCCATTCATGTAGATGATCCTCTCCCAGTTGTAGATTTTCCCAGGATGCTTGGAAGACTGTTTATGGTGTGGATTAGGACTTCCAGATTTTTTTTCTAAGCTTCTCTTTAATGAAGTTTATAGTCCTTCGTTTTAGTCCTAAGTCCATAATTCACTTTCAGTTGGCTTTTGTGTATGGAGTGAGATGTGGATCTTGCTTGAGTTGTCTGCAGATAGTTTTCCAATTTTGGCAACACCATTTGTTAAAAAGGCTGTAGTTTCCCCATACGGAACTCTTTCATCTTCTTGTAAAAAATCAGTTGACCATAGGTAATGGGTTGATTTCTTGATTCTCAATTCTATTCCATTATGCCTATGTGTCTGTCATTGTACCAGTGCCACGCTGTCTTGACAACTACAGCAGTGTAGTAGGATTTGAAACCAGGGAGTGAGATGCCTCTTACCATGTTTCTCTTTTTAAAGAATGTTTTGCTTATTCTGGGCCTCTTTCCATTCCAAATGAAATAGGAGATTGCCTTTTCCATCTCGTTGAAGAATGGAATTGGTATTTGTTTTGGGATTGCATTGAACGTGTAAATTGCTTTTGGTAGTACTGTCATTTTCACAATATTGGATCTTTCGATATATGAGCAAGAGATGTTCTTCCACCTTTCCTGTTCTCTTTTTGTTTCATGTAGTAATGTTTTGTTATTTTTTTAACAGATCCTTTGTGTTTCTGGCTAGATTTACTCCTAAGTATTTAATCTTGTGATTAGCTATTATGAAGGGTATTGTTTTTCTCAGCTCCAGTTCTGTATTCTCTTTGTTACTGTAGAGAAATCCAATTGATTTTTGTATATTGATGTTGTATCCGGCCACTTTGCTGAATTGGTCAACTGTGTCCTGTAGTTTTCTTGCTGAGTTTTTAGGGTTTTCTAAGTAAACTATGATATCATCTGCATAGACAGATAATTTTACCTCCTCTTTGTCAATTTGGATACCTCTTATATCCTTCTCTTGCCTTATTGCTGTCTTTAAAGCTTCCAAAACAACATAGAATTGGAGAGAAAATAGTGGGCATCCTTGCATAGTTCCTGTTCTCAAGGGGAATGTCTTTAATCTCTCTCCATTGATAACAATGTTGACTCTAGGGTGTGCATATATACTTTTTACTATGTTGAAGAAATTGCCCTCTAATTCTATTTTGTTGAGTGTTATAATCAGGAAAGGGTGTTGTATTTTGTCAAAGGCCTTTTCTGCATCAACTGATAAGATCATTTGGTTCTTGTTCTTTGCCTTGTTAATGTAATGAATGACATTGTTTTTCTTATGTTGAACTATCTTTGCATACCTGTTGTGAATCCCACTTGGTCATGGTGAATTATTACTTTTTTTCTATTTCGTTAATCTTTACTATATCTCTGCGAAGAATTATGAACAAGAATCAAAATATTACAGTGTGACAGCATTAAAATATTGAATAAATTGTCAATCATCTCAAAGAGAGGCTTGATGATTCTTTTAGCAAACTTTGTTAAAATTAATTTTAATGAATGTTTACAGAGATTTTGGCTTTCCATACATTTTTCCCCCTGCCCCTCTTACCCCCTACAGTTAGCTCTTCTCTTTGAAAAGTAAAAAAAAATTATTTGATTGGTGTAGAATCCCCCAAATTTACTGGGGCTTTGTTCACAATAGCAAAGAGTTGCAAACAACCTAAGTGTCCATCAAGAAAATGGATAGAGAAGCTCTGGTATATTCACACAATGGAATACTATGCTGCATTGAAAAACAAGGAATTCATGCAATATTATTCAAAATGGGTGACCTTGGAGGACATTATACTGAGTGAAATATCTTAGTCACAAAAGGACAGGTGCTGCATAGTGCTGCTATTGTAGAAAGGGACTGACATCAGGGTTGCAGTGAGACTAAGAAAAATTGGATAAATTATGTATATTGCATTGAAACAGATGAGGAAGGGAACTGATTGAAAGCCATATATGATTGGGTATTATGGTTATTACAAGAGTCCAGAATGAAGGTTGCATAGTGGAGTGATTTTTTTTTCTTTTAATGTATCCATTGGATTCTATTGGCCAGGATTTTATTCAGGATTTTCTAATCTATGTTCATGAGAGATATTGGCCTATAGTTTTCTGTTTTGGTGTTATCTTTACCTGGTTTTGGTATCAAGGATATGTTTGCTTCATAGATTCAGTCTGGGAGAATTCTATTCTATTTTCTGGAATAGTTTATGTAGGATTGGTGACAGTTCTTCTGTGAATGTTTGATAAAATTCACTTGTAAAGCCATCTGGTACAGGACTTTTTTTGGCTGGAAATTGTTGTACTACTTTTTCAATTTCTTCTTTTGTTCAGGTGGTCAATTTCAGTTGCTGCCAGTTTAGGTGGTTGTTGTGTTGTTATGCGCCATCGAGTCATTTGCGACTCAAAGCGACCCTATGTACAAGAGCCCTAAACACCGTTCTATTCTGTGCCAACCTCGCTGTCCCAAACACGTTCATTCCCACCACTCCACTCACAGAATCGATCCATCTCATCGACCGTCTTCCTCTCCTGTGCCATCCCTCCACTTTCCCAAACATGATGTCCCTTTCCAAGGGCCAGTCCCTCCTTGCAACATGCCCAAAGTATGTCAGATGAAGCTTCAGAATCCTTGACTCCTGGGAACATTCTGGCTTCACCCTTTCCAGGGAGAACCTGTTCATTCTCCTAGCAGTCCATGGGATATTCAACACTCTTCCCCAGCACCACAACTCAAAGGCATCAATTCTCTTTTTATCATCCCTATTTACTGTCCAAATCTCTGATGCTTAATCACGTAATTGCAAAGACTATAGCCTGGATCAGGCGCACCTTAGTCAGTTTAGGTAGGTTGTGGATTTCTAAGTATTTGTCCATTTCCTCTTTGTTTTCATATTTGCTGGAGTATGATTTTTCATAATACTGCAGTGTTAGCCTTTGTATTTTTGTTGGTTCTGTCATAATGTTGTCCATTCCATCTCTTATTTGGATTATTTGTGTTTTCCTTCCTTTTTTGGTTGGTTTTGCTAGTGGTTTGTCAATTTTATTGACCTTTTCAAAGAACCAATTCCTTGTTTAGTTGATGGTTTCAATTGTTTTTCTGTTTTCTATTTCATTTATTTCTGCTCTAATTTTTATAATTTGTTTTTTTTAGAAGGTGTCTGGTTTTCTTGCTGTTGTTTTTCCATTTGTTGGGGATGTTGGTTTAGAGAGTCAATGGTCATTTGTATTGCTTTTTGATATATTTTCTTATAGCTATAAATTGACCTCTGGTTATGGTTACTGTTTTAGCTATTTCCCAGAGGTTTTGGTAAGTGGTGTTTTCATTTTCATTTGTTTCAAGAATTTTTTTTAATTCCATTTTTTATTTCTTCTGGTACCAACTCATGTTCAAGCAAGGTGTCGTTCAACTTCCAAATGTATGGGTGGTTTTTTTCTCCCTTTATCCTCTTGTTATTAATTTCTAATTTTGTAGCATTTTGGTCTGAGGAAATGCATTATATTATTTCTGGTTTTGTTTTGTTTTGTTTTAATTCACTGAGGCTTGCCTTGTAACCTAAAATTTGGTCTTTTCTGGAGAATGTTCCTTGCACATTGGAGAAGAAGGTATATTGTGTTTTCAGGGGTTGGGGTATCTATAAGTATCTGTGATGTTTAGTTGGTTTATTATGTGGTTTAATTCTAGATTATTTTTGTTGAGTTGTTTTGTTTGTTTTTTTTTTTTT
>NW_006400158.1:1217877-1219876 GCF_000299155.1 Elephantulus edwardii
GAATGGATAGAGAAGCTGTGGTATATTCACACAATGGAGTACTACACTGCTTTGAAAAACAAGGAACTCATGCAATACTATTCAAAATGGGTGACCCTGGAGGGCATTCTGTGACACCTTTGTAAGAAAGACCTCTCTTAGTGTTTCTTGCAACACTGGTCTTGTTTTTACAAACTCTCTTAAGTTCTTTTTTTTTTTAATATCCTGATCTCTCCTTCATATTTGATGGATAATTTTGTTGGGTACAGTTTTCTTGATTGACAGTAGTGTTCTTCGAGTGTTTGATCTATGTCCTTCCACTCTCTTCTTGCTTGCATGGTTTCTGCTGAGAAATCGGCACTTAATCTTATCTGTTCTCCCTTATAGGTTACTCTTGGTTTCTCCCTTGCTGCTTTCAGGATTTTCTCCTTATCTTTGGATCTGGCTAATTTGAATATGATATGCCTTGGTGTTTTTCTTTTGTGATCTATTCTGTATGATGTTCCCTCAGCTTCTTGAATATTTATTTTCTCATTCTTCATTATACCTGAGTTTTTCTCTAGTAATTCTTCCACAATGTTTTTAGTGCCTTTACTTGTTTTCTCGTCTTCTAAGATTCCAGTAATGTGCTTGCTATTTCTTTTGATGGTGTCCCACATTATTCTTATGATTTCTTCTTTTTCCTTCTTTTTTGATATTGCTTTTTCCTCTAGCAGATCAGTGGTGACAGTTCTCTCTTCTGTTTCACTGGTTCTGTGTTCCATCTCTTCAACTCTGCTCATGTGTCCCTCCATTATATTGACGACATCTGAAACATTGGACCTTATATTTTGGATCATGGTTTCTTGTTTTTCCAGTGCCACTAGTGCCTCATTTGTTTTATCTGCATTGTTCTGGATTATTTTTTTTTTAGCTGCTCTTGGTTTTTGCTTGCAGTAACCTGTCATTTTCAAGTTTATCTTTCACCCATTGAAAATATTCAATCTTTTTTCCTTTAATTTTGTGTCAGAAAGTTCCACAGACATTCAGGCTTCAGAAAATCTTTGATACTCTGTCACATTTTGGAGGTGTCATTTTGCTTTGTGCTTGTGTAGGGTGTAAGATAGCCTGCTTCTTTCATGGCGTTGATAGGTTCTTGATCTGAAGACAATGCTCCATAGATTGGTGGGGCAGCTACCCCACCTGTTTCTCTTGAACTTCTGACTCAAGGGAAGTTTCAGTTCAGGACCTGTGAGAGCAGCCTCTTGTAAATCAGATCAGGGTGCCCTGGATTAAAGGCAAGTTGATTGACTGAACATGTAGGCACTGGCAGGGAGCCAAATGGGGGACAGGATAAGCTCGGGAGTTGGGGTGACCATGGGGGCATGTGAGCACTTGTGAGGACCTTACTCAAATTTCAGCTGTCCAGGTGTCCTCTTCAGTGGGGTCCCTACTCAAATTTCAGATGTTCATCTCCCACCCAGTGACTCTCGCTCAGTGGTCCTTGCTCAGCGACCCTCACCCACGTGCCCTTGCCCAGTGGCCCCTGTCCCAGTGGGGCCCTGGGTTCAGTGGACCTTAAGAAAACTCAGTCATATTCCCATCAACCTGCTTTCTCCTGGCCAGTTGACAGTGTCCAAGAAAACTCAATCAAATTCCTAAGACCCTTGTTCCTGGTAGGTCAGTGAGGCTTAAGAAAACTCAGTCAATTTTCCCTTGATCTGCTTGCTTCCACAAGGGTCCACAGCTCGCCGCTCCTGTGGCTCCAAAATGAATTATTATGATAAAAGTTCTGTTGTTGTTGTTATGTGCCGATGAGTCATTTGTGACTCATAGCGGCCCTATGTACAACAGTCCTAAACCCTGCTCTATCCTGTGCCATTCGCATGGCCTCTGACACAACCAGCCCGATTACCCCAGTCACTGAATCAATCCACCTCATAGAGGGTCTCCCCTTCCTGCGCTGTCCCTCCACCCTCCCAAGCATGATGTTCCTCTCCAAGGACTTGTCTCTCCTTACAACATGTCCAAAGTATGTCAG
>NW_006400158.1:1221718-1228514 GCF_000299155.1 Elephantulus edwardii
TTTTTTTTTTTCCACAGATGTAATCAATCTGATTCCTATCCATACCATCAGGTGAAATCCATGTGTATAACCTGTGTTTATGTTTCTTATAAAACGTATTTGCAATGAACAAGTCATCGATTGTATAAAATTAAATCATTCTACCTCCAGCTTCATTTCTTTCACCAAGCCCTTATTTTCCAACTACTGATTCTTCTTCTCTGTTCCAAACTTTTGCGTTCCAGTCACCCATTATGATCAATGCATCTTGACTGTAAAAGTTGGTAGTAATAATCTATTTCCTCTTCTTTGGTTCTGGTTGTTGGTGCATATATCTGAATGATAGTGGTATTCACTGGACTTCCTTGTAAGTGTATGGATATAATCCTATAACTCACAATGTTGAACTTCAAGATGGATCTAGAAATTACTTTTTTAATTATGAAAGCAACCCCATTTTTCCTCACCTTTTCATCTCCGGAGTAATATATCATATGATCATCTGACTCAAAATGCCCCATGCCAGTCCATCTCATCTCTCCAATGCCTAGTATTTCAATATTTACATGTTCTATTTCTTTCTTAACAATGTCTAATTTTCCTACATTCATGGCTCTCACATTCCGTGTTCCAGTCACTAGTGTCTACTTACAACTGTCCCTCTTCCTTTGCATTTGCATACTTGAAAGTTCTACCTAGGTTGCCCTTTCTGTTAGTCTGCGTGTGTTCTGTTATGCACAGGGTTTTCAGAGGCCTGCTGTTTCAGAAGTGGATGGGCAATCCTTCTTAGTCTGTCAATCTGAATGTTTAGATTTAGAGGAGTATCTGACAGACAAGCAATATGTGGAGCAGTGAAAGATAATATATTAACACATTAATCCTAACAAATAAAGGCATGGATAGGCAGTGCAAGGAAGTTGATTTTAACAATATCAATAATCTGTTCTAAAGCAGGACTGATATGGGTGGTTGGGAGGAGAATAGGATAAGAGTAGATAGATAATTAACACTGCATTGAAACAAATGAAAGAAAGACTGCTTAAAAGAAATATATGGCTCTACCGGCGGGAACCGACGTCAGGATGTCACACAGGAAGTTCTCGGCCCCCAGACACGGGTCCCTGGGCTTCCTGCCTCAAAAATGCAGCAGCCGGCACCGCGGGAAGGTGAAGAGCTTCCCCAAGGATGACGCCACCAAGCCCGTGCACCTCACAGCCTTCCTGGGCTACAAGGCCGGCATGACACACATCGTGTGGGAGGTGGACAGGCCGGGATCCAAGGTGAACAAGAAGGAAGTGGTAGAGGCGGTGGTGATTGTGGAGACGCTTCCCATGGTCATTGTGGGCATCGTGGGTTACGTGGAAACCCCTCGCAGCCTCCGCACCTTCAAGACTGTCTTTGCAGAGCACATCAGTGATGAATGCAAACTGCGCTTCTACAAGAACTGGCACAAGTCTGAGAAGAAGGCTTTTACCAAGTACTGCAAGAAACGGCAGGATGAGGATGGCAAGAAGCTGTTAGAAAAGGACTTCAGCAGCATGAAGAAGTACTGCTAGGTCATCCGGGTCATTGCCCACACCCAGATGGGCCTGCTTCCTTTGCGCCAGAAGAAGGCTCACCTGATGGAGATCCAGGTGAATGGGGGCACAGTGGCTGAGAAGCTGGACTGGGCTCGCGAGAAGCTGGGGCAGCAGATGCCAGTGAGCCAGGTGTTCGGCCAGGACGAGATGATCGATGCCATTGGAGTGACCAAGGGAAAGGGTTACAAAGGGGTCACCAGCCGCTGGCACACCAAGAAGCTACCCCGCAAGACCCACAGAGGGCTGCGCAAGGTCACTTGTATTGGGACCTGGCATCCTGCCCAAGTGGCCTTCTCTGTGGCCCGTGCTGGGCAGAAGGGCTACCAACACCGCACGGAGATCAACAAGAAAATCTACAAGATTGGCCAAGGCTGCCTTATCAAGGACGGCAAGCTGATAAAAAACAATGCCTCCACTGACTACGATCTCTCAGACAAGAACATCAATCCTCTGGGTGGCTTTGTCCACTATGGTGAAGTGACCAACGACTTTGTGATGCTGAAAGGCTGTATGGTGGGGACCAAGAAGCGAGTGCTGACTCTCCGCAAGTCCTTGCTGGTGCAGACCAAATGCCGGGCTCTGGAGAAGATTGATCTCAAGTTCATCGACACCACCTACAAGTTTGGCCATGACCACTTCCAGACAATGGAGAAGAAGGCCTTCATGGGACCACTTAAGAAAGACAGCATTGCAAAAGAAGAAGGTGACTAATGTCAGGACTAGATGGAGGGGTCACAATAAAAAATTATTTTCCAGTGGGGGGAAAAAAAGAAATATATGATTAGGCATTATATGTATGACAACAGCTCAGAATAAGAGGACATTGCAAAGGGGACTGAAGGAGAGGGGTAGAGGAAGGTAATTGTGCAACAATGAATGAATTTTTTTTTTTAAAAAAGTGAACTGGGGAAAGAGTATGGCGCGGGGGGGGGGGGGGGGGGAAGGATAAATGCAACAATGAATAAATGAACAATCAACCTTTCTGTAAACTTTCATTAAATCACAATTAAAATAGAAATTTTATCTGAAGAAATCAAAAGACATGTTGCAAATTTGTCAATGATGTTAAAGTGTTAAAAAAACAAGGTTGACTAAGGTGTGACTTTCTCAAGCCCAAGTATCTTTTAATTGCTTCATATGCACATCACAGTTGGACAATGAATGGAGAAGACTGGAATAGGGGAAAAAAGAATAACAATAATCTAGTTTCAGTCTATCTTTTTCAGCTTTATCTCCACTATTTTATAGATTACTTCATCACAAGAATTTTTTTTCCTCACAGTTTCATAATATGTTCTGAATTGGTCCACCATCTGCAAGAGTTACCTCCCCATCATGGTGTTACCACTTCCTGTGGAATCAACCCTGATTTCTGGTAACTTCATATAAAACAGAATGGAAGACTTTCCCTGTCTTATTACATCTTCATGATATTTTACATGTTTAAGTCTATTTTTCCAGCTACTTTGTCAATTAATTTCACTAAGAGTTTTCTTTATTTTCATTATCCTCTACTTTTCGAAACAGGATGTCCATTTTTAGTGACTGGTATTTCATAATGATGTGACCAAAGTATGTGAACAGAAATCCTGTAATCCTCATTTCTAAAGATAATGTTGGTTGGATTTCTTCCAAGACATCCTCCATTAGCAGAGATCTAATGAGCCCTTACCTCTTAGCTCTAATGCTTTATAAAGAATTCTGAATATCACTAAAATCAGTACCAAATTAACCACAACAGCAAAGGCTTACAATTCCTAACCACACACAAATTAATACTAAATTAACCCCCAAAAGTGGTTATTGTGTGATGTCAAGTCATTTACATCTCATAATGACCCTATGTTCTGAATTCTGCTCTACCTTGAGCCAATTTCACTGTCTCCAACACTCCTACCCCATTACCCCAGACAATGAGTCAATCCATCTCATCCAGGGTCTTCCTATTTTGTACTATTCCTACACCCTTCCAAGCATGATGTACTTCTCCAAGGATGTTCCCTCCTGGCAACATATCCAAAGAATATGAGGCAGTCTCGAAATCCTTGCATCCAAGGAGCAGCTTGATTTCACCCTCTCCAGGACAAATCGGTTTGTTCTCGTAGCCATCCAAACTATGTTCAATACTCCTCTCTTGCACGACAACTCAAAGATAGTGATTACTCTTCTACCATCCTTAGTTATTATCCAGCTCTTTGATGCATAGCAAGTAGTTGTAAAGACCCTGCATGGATTAGGCATACGTTAGTCATTAGAATGATGTCATGGTTCTTCAGTACAATCTCTAACAAAGTATCTAGAATGATCTCTGACAGCAGATTTTCCAAATGTAATTTGTGTTTTGATTTCCTGGCCACTGGTACCAAGATTGTTCCCTGGGGAGCCAAGCTGCTGAAACTGTTAACAATCTCAATCTCTTCTCCATCTATCATGAAGTTGTCATTTGGCCCAGTGGTAGCACTTTTATGCTTTTTATTTTGAGCTCAAATTCATGTTGAGGCTGCAGTCTTTTACCTTTTGCAGCAAATGCCTCTGTCCCTCCTCAGTTTTGGCAAGCTAGATTGTGTCATCTGCATAATGCAGGTTGTTGATGGATCTTCCTCCAATCCAATCCACATTCCTCCTTATAAAGTCCAGCCTCCCAGAATTTCTGTTCCACCTATATATTCCATCTACAGAAAAGATATGGAGATAGAATGCATCCCTGGCATACACTTTTCCTGATTTTGAACCATGAAGTATTTCTTTGCTCTGTTCTGATAACTGCCTCCTGGTCCAAGTATAAGTTTCACATAAGCACAATCAAGTGTTCTAGAATTCCCATTCTTCTCAAATCTAGCCACAATTTGTTATGAACCACACAGTCAAATGCAAATTGCAATGAGTAGTAAACCTGATTAATTTGACTATGGACTTGCTCAGGAAGTCTTCATCTGAAGGACATTAACACTAACTGATGTGAAATTACCCCTTCTGTGAAACAAATACTATCATAGAGGTCCTTGAGTAGCACAAATAGTCTATATTCAACTGCTGGCCCAAAAGCTGTAGGATCAGATTCACCCATCAGGGCTGTCTGTGAAGGCAAAAAAGGCCTGGAGACCTCCTTCAATGAAGATTTCATTCAAGAAAACCTTAAGAACAGGCAACTGTACTCTGACATGGGTAAAATGAGTCCTAATAACATGTTTGGGTTGAGGTGATTTAGTAATTCTTACAGAATACTGTTAGGTGAATTTCATTGTCTTCACTATACAGAGGATAAGAAGTGCACGGGTGCTAAAGAGAAGCATTCACTCCTGATCTAAAGGCTGAGGATTCCAGTCTACCCAAGGATGTCTCAGAAGAAGATTTGATCATCTACTCTCTCAAAGGGCAGCCTTTATTCAGGCCAATTGATTGGATTATTTAATCTTTATACCATATATGTAAAATATTGCTATTTGTTTTTATCAGACGGAAAAGATGAGATTTAAGAGATTAAGCAATGTACCCAAATTCTCAAAGGCAGTAGATGAAACATCAGAGCTCAAGGCCATCAATATCTTTTTTTCAAGTTTTTATTTTATCCTGGTTTACTTACAAATTCTGTATACATTATTTTTCACACTGGATTTTTCTCATTTCCTTAAACCTCCCAAATATCCTCTCCTTCCATCTATCAAATTGTGCAATCCTATGATTATGCCCCCCACCCATCCTCAACTTTGTGCTCCCACCCCTCACCTAAGGTCCTCATACACATTTTACTAGTTACCTATTTCTACAATAATGGTCTTATTTGTCCTTGTGGAATTGAGTTAGTTCACTTAGCATAATGCTCTCCAATCTCTCTCAAGTTAGGTAGTGATTTACAAAATCAATACTTCTACATGCTGCATAGTATTCCATCGTGTGTATGTACCATAATTCCTCAATCCATTATACTGTGGTTGGACATTTCAACTGTTGTCATGTTATTGTGATGGTGAATAATGAAAAGCCAGCTCTTAAAAACTCTAGGGAGCTCATCTTTCCTCTGACACATATAGGGTTGCCAGGAGTCAGAGTTTTGATTTTACAGAAAAGAAACTGAAATTCAAGGAATCTAGGAAGTAATAAAGTCAAATTTACTGTGCCTATCATGCATCCCCAAAGTGTCTATATTTCCGTTAAGAGTGGATGGCATTGTTCAGTTGTTTTCCCTGGAAATTATGCCATAACAGAAGCACAACTCACTCACCCTTCCCAGACGTAATAAAAAGTAAATTCAGACAGGGTTTCCCAGAAAATAAAAAAAGACAAGAACAATAGACTGAATACAGCAAGATAGCAGAGGTAGGCAAACCTTACTGGAGTCCAAGAGACATAATTCTTAAGCCAAATGCCTTAGAAGGCGATGATGTAATGAACATGAAATATGGCACCACTATTTGAAAACAGTTTGAAATATGCCAGCAAATAAAAACAAAACCAAAAATGAGCTAATAGATAAGACTCCTGGTGAGCTAATCCAAAGAGTCTACAAAGTATTTAGAACATAAGCAGAGAAAATGAATCACTATTCCTAGGATGACAAGTGCAAGCAAAAGGATGAGAAATAGAGAAAATATAAATAGCAAGGAAAAAGCCATCATCCTAGAGATAGAAACTACCTCTAGGACACAATTTCAGTCTGATGGTATATTTTTGGGAGTTGCCTGGCACCAGCAAAGGACCATCTGTGTGCCTTACTGGCAGCTCTATCTCCAGAGTCAAAGATCTTGTTCTTTTGTCAAAGAAACTTGTCTCTTCATGCAAGCAGAAACAGGGAGAAGGAGAGACAACCCTGAAAGCTTATTGAATGTCATGTTACTCTTAAAAATCACATTATTATGAGTGTAAATGAATCAGAAACATATGGAGGAGATTTCCTGGTCTGATGTGAACAGTCTTGTACCCAAGTAATGCCCTTGGAGAGGATACTTGGAATATAAGTGTCTGTGCCAGAATCCTACATAGAAAGGTCAGAGAAAGAGATCTCCAGCTCCTTGTCCCATTCTTGCAGCATGTCTCGACATAATCCTACTGATGCTAGAACACTTTTCATTTCCAAACTAGACTCATTCTCTTCCAATAACCAAGGTTCATTGTGTGTTGAGTGAAGGTGTTTGTGTGTCCATGGGCTTGTGCACACATATATACATGATGTTGTTGATAGTTGTTAGTTGTAATTGAGTTTAATAACTCATAGTGACTTTATGAAACACAGACCTGAA
>NW_006400158.1:1230749-1232890 GCF_000299155.1 Elephantulus edwardii
TAGAGAGAATAGTGCAACAATGAATGAGTGGAAGCCCAAAATCTCTGCAAATGTTTATGAAAATTAATAAAATATAATTATAGAAAAAAAAGAACAATGTTTGACCAAAAACAATTAAAACCAAGTTTAAGTGCTGCGGATTAAAATCACCTACCTTTGGCTTGGAGGCAAAACTTTCTATTCACTAGGGCAACAGAACTCTCTCTATTCTGTAGAATCTGGCCATTCCAGATGACTTCCAATCAGAATTCTAGCCCCATAGTGCTGACCAAATGCCTTTTTAAATAGAAGGCCAAATCAAATCAGCTCACATCCATTGGCAAGTAAACATTCCACCCTAATCTTCACCAGAACCAGAAAACAAACCTCTGTAGAATCCAGCTACTGCACACAGTTTTCAACCTGGCAGTAATGGAGATGCTAATTCATCTACGAGATTTGGAAGAGAGCTACTTGACAAAAAAAACTAGGTGATTCAACAAAATTCATAAATTTCAAACAAGATCAGTAGTATCCCATGTAAGCAAAATGTTGCTAAAGTATGATTGAAGAACTATATTGGCAGGTATCTGTGAGAAATTTAACTAGCATCCAGAAGAAGATGTGGAGGGAAGAGAAATAATTGCTAATATCACTATTATCAGATAGGCCATGACCAAAAGCAAAGAATATCTGTGTTTTGCATAATATAATGAACTTTGATGATTTCAGTTTTTTTCTCTTTTCATCTGGTGGATCACACCAATCTGTGGCTGACTCTGAGAAGAATGGGAATTGTGCTTATGTGAAACCTATACTTGGATCAGGAGGTAGTCGTCAGAACAGAGCAAGGAAACGCTGTATGTTTCAAAATTGGGAAGAGTGTACCCCAGGGATGTGTCCTTTCTCCACACCTTTTTAATCTATATGCTGAACAGATTATCCAGGAGGCTGGACTCTATGAGGAGAAATGTGGCATCAGGTTTGGAAGCAGACTCATCAACAATCTGCATTATACAGATGACACAATCTTGCTTGTTGAAACTGTGGAGAACCTGAAGCGCTTGCTACATAAGGTCAAGGACTGCAGCCTTCAATATGGATTGAAGTTCAAAATCAAGAAAATGAAGATTCTCACCACTGGGCCAATTGGCAGCATCATGATAGATGGTGAAGAGATTGAGATTGTTAACAGCTTTAGTTTGCTTGACTCCACAATCAACACTCTTTGTTCTAGCAGCCAGGAAATTAAAAGACGCATTGCTTTGGGAAAGTCTGCTGTCAGAGACCTCTTGAAAGTACCAGAGTACCTAAGAGCAACGATGTTAGTCTGGAGACTAAGCTGTGCCTGATCCAGGCCATGATCTTTGCAATTACTTGCTATGCATCAGAAAGCTGGACAATGACTAGGGATGATAGAAGGAAAATTGATGCCTTTGAGTTGTGGTGCTGGAAAAGAGTACTGAATATATCATGGACTGATAGGAGAACAAACAAGTTCATACTAGAGAGGGCGAAGTCAGGCTGCTCCTTGGAGGCAAGGATTCTGAAGCTTCATCTGACATAGTTTGGAAATGTTGCAAGGTGGGGCCAGTCCTTGGAGAGGGACATCATGCTTGTGAGGGTCCTCAATGAGATGTATTGATTCAGTGACTGGGGTAATCGGGGTAGGTGTGTCAGAGAAAATAAGATTGGTACAGGATAGAGCACGTTTTAGGGCAGTTGTACATAGGGTCGCTAGGAGTTGCAGGCAACTCAATGGCACATAGCAACAACAATAACAACAACCAATACTCTTTGTTTTGGATTTGTTTGTTGTTTTAGGTTGTTATTTTTTTTTCTTTCTTGCAATTATTTTTTCTTCTTTTTTTAAACTAGTTTACCTACAAAATTCATGTACATTGTTCCTCACACTGGATCCCTCCCACTTCCCCAAACCATCTTCTCCTCCACCCATGAAACTGTACAACTCCATCCCTCTGCCCATCCTTATCCCTCTGCTCCCTCCCTCCACCTTCTTAGATCCTTGATCGAATTTTGCACAATCAATGACTTATTCATAGCAAATACATTTTTTAAGAGGCATAAACGCAGGTTATATACCTGGATTTCACCTGATGGCATGCATAGGAATCAGATAGATTACATATGTGGAAAGAACC
>NW_006400158.1:1246279-1247607 GCF_000299155.1 Elephantulus edwardii
GCACATAACAACAACAACAACAACATCTATTTCTAAAATAATGGTGTTTCACAATATTTGCCCTTATGGAACTGCATTAGTTCACTTAGCATAATACTTTACTTTCCCTCCCAAGTGAGGTAGTGATTTACAAAATCATTGCTCCTACATGCTGCAAAATATTCCATCATGTATACGTGCCATAATTTCTCAATCCATTCACTTGTGGTTGAACATTTGGACTGTTGCCAATGATGGTGAATAATGCTGATATGAACATTGGTGTACATGTCTCCGATAGTGCTTCAGTTCTCATTCTCTTGGAGTATATTGCAAACAGTGAAATAACTGGGTCATATGAAATGTCTACCTTTAGCTTTCTGAGGAAACACCAAACTGTCTTCCAGAGTGGTTGTACCATTTTACAATCCCATCAGCAATGTAGGAGAGTTCCAATCTCCTCATATCCTCATATCCTCCAACACTTATTTCTTGCTGTCCTGTTAAACTTTGCCAGAGCTATTGGAGTGAGATGGTACCTCATTGTGATTTTTTTTGTTTTGGGGTGGTTATTTTTATAGTTTATTAAAAATTTAATTTTTGAGCTTATAAATGTGTCACTTCTAAAATAGTAGCAATACAGATTATCTGACAATATTTTAATATTTCTTTCTACTCCATAAACCACATGTGCACTTTATACAAACAAATATCGTGGCTTAAAGCCACTATAAATAATGTCTAATAAGTTTCATTATATATTTTAAACAGAAATAATAATAATAAAGCAGAAACAATTAACTTCCTTGAACACTTTATTTCCATTCAGAGCTTAGCAACTACTTAGCTTCACGTTATTTTGCTGTAAAGGATAACCAAATGGCCCATCTAAGTAGCTAGTCATAAAATTATAAATCAAGTCACTTGTTATGTGCTTTCAAATCAAGTAACTAGAATATATAAAGTTAATATAAAATATTAACTATAATGGTAGACATTTCTAATGGGCCTTACAATAAATCATAACAATAAGCTGTATTAAAGAATGAGATCCTTAGCCAATAAGGAAAGAGAAGCTGTGTCATGAATTATCATGAGGACTGAAGGTAAGATTAGACAACTGCTCATAACTTTAAAAAAATAAAGAAGAAAAGGAAAGTACAACATTGCAACTGATGATGTTTCAGGAAGACATACCACTACCAAGGATTTATGTAGCACTGTCAGAGTTTAGCATAAGGTCCACCAGATGTTCTGTTACTGTCCTGCTAAATTTTTTTATGGTCACACAAACAATAGGAGAAAATACCCTATTTGGACAAAGTGACTGCAGGCAATCTTTTTTTTTT
>NW_006400158.1:1250979-1257724 GCF_000299155.1 Elephantulus edwardii
GGCGGGCGGCGGGGTGCGTTCCCCCGGCTGGCAGTGGCGTTCCCGTTCTGGTGGCGGCGTTCCCCCGGTCTGGCGGCGTCGCCCTCGCGCTGCGTTGCCCTCACACTGCGTCGCCCCTGCAGGCAATCTTAATACCCCTGAAAACAGGAGCAAAATTGACTCATTAAGAAATAGAATATTCAAAGAGCATAAATTGTGGTTTATAAAACAAATTAATTAAAGAATTAACAGTGGAAAAATCATATTAATTGTAAATTAGAAATGTCTTGTTGCTGATTGCTATTAAACATTGTGGTTTTTTTGGTGTGTTTTTTTTTTCCGTTTGTTTCTGTTTGTTTGTTTGGGGTTTTATTAATTTTTATTTTTTAAATTAATTTTCTTGAATGTTTGCAGAGATTTTGGATTTCCATACGTTTATTATTGCATTTTTCTCCCTGCCAACCCCTCCCCCCAGTTCACACTTTGAAAAGTAAAAGTTATTTCATTGGTATAGAATCTCCCCCACCCTCAGCCCGAGTACACTGTTTGAAAGAGATATATGACTGGGTATCATGGTTATAACAAGAGTTCAGAATGAAGGTTGCATAGTGGAGTGAACATTGTGGTTTTGAATGGCATCTCTCTTGTTGCCAGTGATTTTGAACATTTCTTCATGTGTCTGTTGGTCATTCGAATATCTTCCTCTGTGAAAATTATTTCCATGTCTTTTGCCCATTTTGTAATTGGGTTATCAATCTTTTTCTTGTGGATGTCCTATAGAATTCTGTAAACTTTTGATATGAGACCCTTGTCTGAAACAGTATTGTCAAATGTTTTTCCACAATCAATGGATTTCTTTTCACTCTGTTATATAATGTTTTTGATAAGCACAGAGATTTAATCTTTACAAGGTTCCATATATCAATTTTAAACTCTCCAGATTGTACATTTCTGGCTGTATTTGGCAGTCTCTTTACACCAAACTCTAGGACATTGAAGCTTAATCCCAGTTTGCCTCTGATAAAGTTTATGGTTTTGGTCTTTATTCCCAGGTCTCTGATTCATCTTGAGTTGATTTTTGTGTATGATGTGAGATGTGGATCCTGTTTCAGCTTTCTACAGGTAGCAGTTCAGTTTTGCAGCACTATTTGTTGAAGAGGTTGTCATTTCCCCACTTGAGGTGTTATTTCCCTGTTGAATATCAGTTGACCATAGACAAAGAGGTCCATTTCTGGTTCATTGGTCTATGTACCTGTCCTTGTACCAGTACCATGTTGTTTTGGTTACTACTGCTGTGTAGTAGATATTGATGTCAGGAAGTTCTAGGCTTTCTTTCCTCTCCAAATAAGACTGCTCCTTGCAGGATGCCCAAAAATGTGTGAAGGAGTTTCAAAACCTTTGCCTCTAAGGAGCGATTTGGTTTCATCCTCTCCAGGAGAGACCTGTTTATTCTTTTGGCAATCCACAGTATGTTCAATACTGTTCTCTAGCACCATAATTCAAAGGCATCAATTCTTCTTTCATCCTTAGTCATTGTCCAACCTATGAACAAGAGGCATGTCTTAGTCTCTAAACTGACTTTGTTGCTCTGCAACACTTAAGAGAGGTCCTTGACAGAGGATTTACCTGGAGGCAAGGATTCTAAAGCTTTGTCTGATATACTTTGGACATGTTACAAGGAGGAACCAATCCTTGGAGAAGGATGTCATGCTTGGGAGGGTGGAGGGACAGCACAGGAGAGGAAGACCCTCTGTGAGGTGGATTGATTCAGTGACTGGAGTAATAGGATAGATATATCAGAAACAGTGAGATTAGCACAGGACAGAGCAGGGTTTAGGGCTGTTGTACATAGGAGTCTCTATGAGTCTCAGGTGACTCAATGGCACAAAGAAAAAACAATTTTGTTATATATTGGTTTATTTTTGGAAACAGGAGTGGCATCCACTTCAGTAATAACTTGCCTCGGGAAACCCTATGAACCTGGAGGATGAAAGGCACAAGTGTTGATTACTTTCCTTCATAGGGTCCTTATGAGTCACCTGCAACTCAATGGAACTCAACAACAACAATATTGGTTTATTTACAAAGTTGATATGCATTGTCTTTCACACCAAATCTTTCCCATTTGTTTCAGCCACTCCTCCCTCTACCCATCAAATTGTGTGACCCTGTGATTAATCACCTCTGTGCCCCCCTGCCCTCCCTCACCATGCTTCTCCCACCCTCTCCCCTCTTTGGATCCTCATGCTTATTCTACAATAATAGTTATATACAATATTTGTCCTTATGGGACTAAGTTAGTTCACTTTGCATAATGCTCTCTAGTCCCTCTCAAATTAGGTAGTATTTTGTTGTTGTTGTTTTTATTACATTTTATTAATTTTAATGAACATTTACAGAGATTTGGGGTTTCTATTCATTCATTATTGCACTATTTTCTCTACCATTCTCCCAGTTCATTCCCCTTTATTTTTCTCCCCTTGAAAGTCTGTTTTAATTGTCCCATTGCCACAGTGCTTGTCAAAGCCAGTTCTGATTAATCTCTTTTGTCAGTAAGCAGCTCCTTACTTCACCTCTGCCTTGCATGTGGACTTCCGAGCTGTAAAATAATCCAGTGGAGATGGAATTAGGTAGTATTTTAAAAATCATTGCTCCTTTAAGCTTCATAGTAATCCATTGTGTAAATGTAACATAATTTCTCAATCCATTCCATTGTGGTTGGACACTTGGGCTGTTTCTATGTTCTTGCCATTGCGAATAACACTGCTATGAACATTGGTGTACAAGTCTCCATTTGTGCCTCAGTTCTCACTCTTTCGGGGTTTATTCCAAGCAATGGAATAGCTAAGTCATATGGAAGTTCTATGTTCCACTTTTTTCCCTCTCTCTTTTTAATTTATTAATTATAATGAAAGTTTACAGAGACTTAGGATTTCCAGTCATTCATTATTGCACTTTTCTCCCTGCCCACCGCCGCCCTGTAAATCACTATTTTCCTTGAAAAGAAAAACTCTTTCATTGGTATGCAATCCCTCCTCCCAAGTTCACTCCACTATGCAGCTTTCATTCTACACTTCTGTAGTGACAGGAATACCCATTCATATATCCCTTTTAAACAGACTTCTCCCTCATCTGATTCAATGCACTATACATCATTCCTCCCCTCCTTTTCTGTCTTCCCTCAACCCTTCAACCCTGATGTCAGTCCCATTTTACAACAGTGGTCCTATGCCTTATTTCAAATCCTACTAAACTGCCATGGTGGTCAAGACAGCATGGTACTGGTACGATGACAGACAAACAGATCAATGGAATACAATTAAGAATCCAGAAATCAGTCCATCTACCTATGGTTAACTGATTTTTGACAAGGAGATGAAATCAATTAAGTGGGGAAATGACAGCCTTTTTAACGAATGGTGCTGGCAAAACTGGAAAACTATCTGCCAAACACTCAAGCAAAATCCACACCTCACTCCATACACAAAAACCAATTCAAAGTGGATTTTTGGACCTAGGACTAAAACCAAGGACTATAAACTTCATTAAAGAAAAGCTTGGAAGAACTCTAGAAGTCCTAACCCACAACATAAACAATCTTCCAAGCATCCTGGATCTACAACTAGGAGAGGATAAAATAGATGAATGAGACCTTCTAAGACTTAAATCCCTAAGCATATCCAAAACCTCTCCAACAGTGTAAAAGGGAAACCACAGATTGGGAAAAAATATTTGGTGCGTTCAGCTTTTTGAAGAAACACCAAAATGTCTTCCGGAATAGTTGTACCATTTTACAATCCCACCAAGAATGAATAAGAGTTCCTCTTTCACCACATCCTTTCCAAAATGTATTACTTGCTGTCCTGTTAAACTTTGCCACTGCTTCTGTAGTGAGATGGTATTTCATTGTGGTTTAGATTTGCATCTCTCTTATTGCCAGTGATTTTGAGTATTTTTTCATGTGTTTGTTGGCCATTCAAATATCTTCCTCTATGAAGATTCTTTCCATGTTTTTTGCCTATTTTGTAGTTGGGTTGTCAGTCTTTTTCTTTTGGAGGTCCTATAGGATTCTGTAAACTTTTGACATGATACTCTGGTCTGAAATGGTATTGCCAAATATTTTTGGGGTCGGTTATCTCCTCCCCTAGTCAGTAGGTTTTCATTTCATTCTGTTGGAAAAAATATTTGATGCACATAGGGAATTAATCTTTAGAAGGTCTAACTTTTTCTTCTCCAGATTGAATATTTCTGGCTGTATTTGAACAACTTTTTTTTGATAATAGAAATTTCATAAGACTGACTAATCTACTGCTAGGAATATATCCTTAGAAAATCATAACTGAAACACAAATGGATGTTTGTACACCTATGTTCATAGCAGCATTATTCACAATAGCAAGAAAATGGAAACAGTCCAAATGCCTATTAACAAATGAATGGATTGAGAAACTATGGTATATTCTCACCATGAAATGAATGATATGCAGCACTAAGAAGCAATGATTTCTTTTTTAAATAAAATTTTTATTATCTACTGGTTTACTCAAAATCTCGCATACATTGTACTTTACACTGGATCCTTCCCATTTCTTCGACCCATCCCTCCTTCCACTCATCAAATTGTGTGACCCCATGATTAACCACATCACCTCCCATCCATTCACACCACTCTGTTCCCATCTTTCCCCTTTGGAGCCCATTATACATTCTACAATAATGGTCTCAAACTTCATTTGTCCTTATGGAACTGAGTTAATTAACTTAAGGAACAATGATTTCTTAAAATATTATATAACTTGGGAAAGACTAGAGAGCATTTCACTTAGTGAAAAATATCTTACATAAAGAAAAATATGGTATAAGGCCACTATTGTGAAATAGGAAGATAACAGAGTAAGGTATGTATAAATACTCAGAAGGAAAAAGGGATAAAAGTGGCATAAAAAACACTGCCAGAAATGCACAACCTGAAGAGGATAAAATTGATGAATGCCACCTTCTAAAGATTAAATCTCTGTGTGCATCAAAAACTTTATCCATTAGGGTGAAAAGAAAACACACTGACTGGGAACAAACATTTAGTAATACCGTCTCAGACAAAAGTCTCATAACAAAAGTTTACCGAATACTCCTGGGACTCTACAGAAAAAAAGACTGATAGCCCTTTGAATGAGTATGAAGATCCAAAGGGAGCAGGGGAGGGTGGAAGCAGATAGATAAGGATGTGTCGGGGAGGGGTGATTAACCAAGGTATTGTACAATTTGATGGATGGGGAGGTGAGGGAAATTATAAGAATCTAGTCTTTTTTAAAAGTGATGTATTCCAATTTTGTAAATAAGCTAGTATAATAATTCGAAAAAAGAAAGGCATGAAACCTTTTTGAGGGGTTAGTGGATGGAGGGTGAAGTAATGGAAAAAGTTTAATAGAATCTTGAAAAGATGGGGTATAGAGCAGTGGTAATTAATAATATAAGATATAGTGTATATCAGTGATTGTACAAAACACAAAGTACATATACAAATCACAATGTACATTAATAATTGTATACAAACCAATAAAAATTTTTTAAAAGTTAAACACTGGTGGCACAGCCTCCAGTACCACAGCAGCCAACAATTTACCTTAGTATAGTGTTGACAGACAAGTACTGTACTCACAAGAGCAAACTATGAGCAAATATGCACACACATGTACAAATCATAGTGTAAGCATCCTTTCTTCCCACCCTTTCACTCACCCCTCCCCCAACTGATCAATGAATGCTGTATACCTATAAAAGCAGAATCTAGCTGGGTCTACTGACTTCTCCCAATGAGGATGGAGCTGGACAATGAATAAGAAGAATGGATGAATTTGTGTTGTGTCTGGTTCAAATTAGAAAATAATAGTTCATCTTAGCTCACTAATGTAGAGAATGACATTTTTTACATGTTCCATTTCATTTTGATAACTTTACTACAGTCATACTTTACACATTGTATATTTCAATGAGGGAGATATATATATCTCAATATCTCTCAATCTATATCAATATCTCTTTATATCTATCTATCTATCTATCTATCTATCTATCTATCTATCTATCATCTATCTATCTATCATCTATCTATCATCTATCTATCTATCTATCTATCTATCTATCTATCTATCTATCTATATATCTATCTAACTATCTATCTATCTATCTATCTATCTATATCAATGGATGCTTGCAGCTGTTTCTCCTCATTTTGAGTCTTGTTACATCAGCAAATGAAGGTCTTTTATTGGATAAAAGTGTTACTCCATCTGCCTAAGTATGGTTTGCTCTACTTTGAGAAAGCAGTTATTCCCAGTCATATTTTGCGTGCCTTTCACTCTGAAGGTTTTTTCTTCTAGCACAATATACAGCAATGTTCTCCCAGTAACCCAGAGTTTTCTAAGGCCTATTATTTCAGAAACAGATTGCTAGTACTGCTTCAGAAGAGTCTGGAAGCTCTGTAAATCTGTCCAGCATGGGTAGACCCTGTGTTTTTTTCAATACCACTGACATAGTCAAGCATTGCAATTACACACAAGCCCCTACAGTAAAGTAAACTGACAGATGAATGATAGAATTGAGCTATGGGGGAAAAAGAAGGCAAAATATTTCTAACTGAGCCTTGATGTAATTATTGTTAAGTTGTTGTTTTGTTGTTATGTGCCGTCGAGTCGTTTTTGACTCATAGCGACCCTATGCACAACAGCCCTAAACCCTGCTCTATCCTGTGCCAACCGCACTGCCT
>NW_006400158.1:1258694-1260429 GCF_000299155.1 Elephantulus edwardii
AACACACGCAGACTAACAGAAAGGACAACCTAGGCAGAACTATCAAGTATGGAAATACAAAGGAGGAGGAACAGTTGTAAGCAGACCCTAGTGACTGGAACATGGAATGTGAGAGCCATGAATGTAGGAAAATTATAAATTGTTATTGTTAAGTATCATCAAGTAAAGTATGACTCATAACACCTCCATAAACTATAGATCTGAACTCTATCCTATCCCGTACCATTCTTATCAACCCTCACACATTTTAGTTCATTGCCATAGACATTGCTTAAGTTAATTTCATTAAGGTTCTTTATCTTCTTTGCTGATCTTCCACCTCTCCAGCAATGATGTCCTTTTCCAAGGAATAGCCTCTCTGAACAACATGGCAAAAATATGTAAGACAAAGCTTTACCAACTATGCCTCCAAGGAACCTCCTCCAACACATATCTGTTTGTTCTTTTAATAGTCCATAGGATATTCAACACTGTTCTTTAACATCACAACTAGGAAGAGCTTCTTTCTCAATGTAGAGTCTACCATACTGAAGCAGATGGAGTAATATTTTTATCCTATGAAAGACCTTCAATTGCTGATATAACAAGACTCAAAATGAGGAGGAACAGCTGCAAGCATTCATTAATGATTGGAATACACCAGATACAAAGTACGACTCTAGCAATATTGGAAGTTATCAAAATGAAATGTAACATCTAAAAAATGGCATCCTGGGTGATGCGGCACACAAGGAGGGTGATGCGGTGCACAAGGAGGGTGATGCAAGACTTATTTGCTGAGGACTAGCAGCTTAATATCTGAGAACAGACTGCAACCCCTAACTCCTAGCACTGCCCAAGCGCAGCACCCCCATCCCTGCCACAGCACCATGTGCAGGGACACCACCCCACCACAATCCCATGCCCCCACACTTCTGGCACACCTGGTGGCCTCACCACAACCCTGCACCCCCTGGTGGTGCTCCAGGGCCACTAGAGACTCCTTCACGCAGCACAACAACAGCCGTGGAAAGTACAATTCTGAGTCAGCACACAAAGGCACACCGCGGAGCCAGCCATATTCTGAAGCCACCAATAGAGCTGCTGTGGGACTGATCTGCCATGAGAAAGGCTGGTAGGATCCTAATTGGGTTTTCTAGGTCACCGAGGATTGTCTGGGAGAGTTCCCAAGGGTGAGCCCACTGGTGAGAATTTGGCTGAGCTCTCTGGGGGCACGCCAACTGCCCAGGAATGAGCGGGCCAGTGATAATTTAGTTGAACTTTTGTGGACACTGCAAACCAGCCAGAGGCGAGTGGGTTGGTGGGAATTTGACTTTGTATTGCTGAATCCCCTTGTATCCAGGAGCCTTCCTGCGCAGGGTCCACTGTGCAAGGGCAACTGTGTGAGCACCACTGGACAGGGACCAGTGAATGAAAACCACTGGGTGGGAGACAGACAGCTGGAATTTTAATAGGGACCCCAATTGTAAGTACACCCAGGCAGCTGAGGCCTGGGTGAGGTCCCCCAGGTGGTTGACCTGCCCTCGGGATTGCCGCAACCCCATTTGGCTCCACACCTGTGTCTACACATCTGGGTAATCAACCTGCCTCTAATCCAGAGCACCTTGACCTATCTTACCTACAAGAGGCTGCACTCACAGGCTCTGAACTGACATTTTCTGGAGTCAGACGTTCAGAGAAAAGCACAAGTGGGATAGCTACCCAACTGATCTCTAGAGCATTATATTCAGATTAA
>NW_006400158.1:1261309-1261844 GCF_000299155.1 Elephantulus edwardii
GTTATCCATCAAATATGAAGGAGAGATCAAGATATTCCCAGAAAAGCAGAACTTATAAGAGAGTTTGTAAAAACAAGACGAGCATTGCAGGAAAGACTCAGAGATACCCTTTTTGCAGAGATACCACAGAAAGCATCATGGCCCAAAGAAACTAGCAACAACACCAAAAAGAACTCAACATAATGATAGCAATAAAACCTTGCCTTTCAATAATCACACTGAATGTAAATGGTTTAAATGCACCACTGAAGAGAAAAAGAGTATCAGACTGAATAAAAAGCCAAAATCTGTCAATATCTTTTCTACAAGAGACACATCTGAAAAATGAAGGTAAAGACACACTAAAAATAAAAGGGTGGGAGAAAATATACCAAGAAAACGGCAACCAGAAAAAAGCAGGGGTAGTGATATTAATCTCTGATAAAATAAATATCAATGTAAAAACCATCACAAAGGACAAGAAAGGTCACTACATAATGCTGAAGGGGTCAATAGAACAAGAGGACATAACAATAATAAATATCTATGCACCAAA
>NW_006400158.1:1262143-1263138 GCF_000299155.1 Elephantulus edwardii
AACCCATGCATTTGGAAGCTGAACAACTCCTTGCTTGAACACGACTGGGTACTAGAAGAAATAAAAAATGAAATTAAAAAGTTTCTTGAAACAAACTACAATGAAAACACCACTTACCAAAACCTCTGGGAAACAGCCAAGGCAGTAATTAGAGGTCAATTTATAGCAATAAGCAAACACATCAAAAGGCAAGAAAAATTGGCCATTGACTCTCTAACTCAACATCTTCAGCAAATTGAAAAAGAGCAGCAAGAAAACCCAACACCCTCTAAAAAACCCGAAATTATAAAACTCAGAGCAGAAATAAATGAAATAGAAAACCGAAAAACAATTGAAACTATCAACAAAACTAGGAGTTGGTTCTTTCAAAAGGTTAATAAAATCAACAAACTATTAGCAAAACTCACAAAGGAAAAGAAAGAAAAACACAAATAATGTGAATAAGAGATGAGTCAGGCAACATCACAACAGAACCAATAAAAAAATAAAAAAGCTAACATTAGAGTATTATGAAAAATTATACTCAAATAAATATGAAAACCTAGAGGCAAGGGACAAATACCTAGAAATGTACAACCTATCTAAACTAACAGAAATTGAAACTGAACATCTGAACAGACCCATTACAAAAGAAGAAATTGAAAAGGTAATACAACAACTTCTCACCAAAAAAAGCCCTGGACCAGATGGTTTTACAAGTGGATTTTATCAAACATTCAAAGAAGAATTGTCACCAATTCTACATAGACTGTTGTTGTTGTTGTTATGTGCCATCGAGTCGTTTCCGACTCATAGTTATTTCAGGAAATAGAGAAAGATGGAATTCTCCCAGATTCATTCTATGAAGCAAACATATCCTTGATACCAAAGCCAGGAAAGGGCACCACCAAAATAGAAAAGTATAGGCCAATATCTCTTATGAACATAGATGCAAAAATACTGAATAAAATCCTGGCCAATAGAATTCAACGATACATCAAAGAAATAATCCATCA
>NW_006400158.1:1290660-1295809 GCF_000299155.1 Elephantulus edwardii
TTCTTCTTTGGCTCTGGTTGTTGGTGCATATATCTGAATGATAGTGGTATTCACTGGACTTCCTTGTAAGCGTATGGATATAATCCTGTCATTCACGATGTTGTACTTCAAGATGGATCTAGGATCTAGAAATTATGTTTTTTACTATGAAGGCAACCCAATTTTTCCTTGTCTTTTCATCTCCAGAGTAATATATCATATGGTCATCTTACTCAAAATGCCCCATGCCAGTCCACCTCATCTCTCCAAGGCCTAATATGTCAATATTTATGCGTTCCGTTTCTTTCTTAACAATTTCTAATTTTCCTACATTCATGGTTCTCACATTCCTCCTCCTTTGTATTTCCATACTTGAAAGTTCTACCTAGGTTGCCCTTTCTGTTAGTCTGCATTTGTTCTGTTGTGCATAGGGTTTTCAGAGTCCTGCTATTTCAGAAGTGGGTGGCCAATCCTTCTTCCTAGTATGTCTTAATCTGAATGTTCAGATTTAGAGGAGTATCTGACAGACAAGCAATTTGTGGAGCAGTGAAAGATAAATCCCTCATTGTGAAGTTAACCATTAGTTACAGTGTTGACCCCACCCTTAGCCCAGTGCCTTGATGGTAGAAAATAAACAAACTCTATCTCTATCTCTCTATCTATATACCTAAAGGGATGTCAGAAGAGACTCTGAAAATTGCCCTGGAGCACAGAGAAGCTAAAGCACAAGAAAGAATTCAAGACACTAAATAATTGAATAAAAGATTTCAAAAGGCAGCACAGGACAACAAAGTAAAATATTACAATGAAATGTGCAGGGCAACAAAGTAAAATATTACAATGAAATGTGCAGGGAGTTAGAGTCAGAAACTCAAAAGGGCCAAACACGCTCAGCATTTCTTAAGCTCAAAGAACTGAAAAAGAAATTCAAACCCCAAGTTGCTGTAATCAAGGATGCTTTTTGTTGTTGTTATGTGCCATTGAGTCTTTTGTGACTCATAGCGACCCTATGCACAACAGCCCTAAATCCTGCTCTATCCTGCACCAATGGCACTGCCTCTGACACACGCATTCAGATTATCCCAGTCATGGAATCAATCCATCTCGTAGAGGGTCTTCCCCTCCTGCGCCGTCCCTCCACCCTCCCAAGCATGATGTCCCTCTCCAAGGACCCGTCCCTCCTGGCAACATGTCCAAAGGATGCTTTAGGAAGTATATTAAATGATCCAGAAAGTATTACAAGAAAATGGAAGGAATATACTGAGTCACTGTATTGAAAGGAATTGGCAGACACAGAAGAATTTCATGAAACAACCTATGACAAGAGCCTTTGGTGATGAAGGAAGAAGTTCAGGCTGCTTTGAAGGAAATAGCAAAAAATAAGGCCCCAGGAATAGATGGTATACCAATTGACGTATTTCCGCTAACAATGGTGCTGAATTGCTGCCCTGGATGTGCTGACCAATTTGTGCCAAGAAATCTGGAGAACAGCCACTTGGCCAACTGACTGGAAGAGATTTATATTTGTTCTCATACCAAAGAAGGGTGACCCAACAGTGTGTGGAAACTAAAGAACAATCTCATTGATTTCACATGCAAGTAAGATTCTACTGAAGATTATCCCAAAACGACTGGAACAGCACATCAGCAGAGAACTGCCAGAAGTCCAGGCTGGGTTTAGAAGGGGTCATGGTACTAGGGATATTATAGCTAATGTTAGATGGATCTTAGCTGTAAGCAAGGAATATCGGAATAATGTATATATGTGTTTCATTGATTAAGCAAAGGTGTTTCACTGTGTGGATCATAACAAACTGTGGCTGACTCTGAGAAGAATGGGAATCCCAGAACCCTTGACCGTTCTAATGCGATACCTATACATGGACCAAGAAGCAGTCATCAGAACAGAGCAAGGAAACACGACATGGTTCAAAATTGGGAAGGGTGTACGCCAGGGATGTGTCCTGTCTCCATACCTTTTCAACCTGTATACAGAGCAGATTATCTGGGAGGCTGGGCTCTATGAGGAGAAGTGTGGTGTCAGGATTGTTGGAACATTCTTCAACAATCTGCATTACGCAGATGACTTAACACTGCTTGCTGAAACTGAGGAAGACCTGAAGAGCTTGCTGCAGAGGGTCAAGGACTGCAGCCTCCAATATGGATTGAGGCTCAATGTCAAGAAGACACAGATTCGCACCTCTGCGCCAATTGACAGCATCAGGATCGATGGTGAAGAGATTGAGATTGGTCACAGCTTTAGTTTGCTTAGCTCCACAGTCAACACTTTGGGCACCAGTAGCCAGGAAATCAAAAGACGTATTGCCATGGGAAAGTCTGCTGTTAGGAACCTCTCCAAAATACTGAAGAGCAATGGTGTCACTCTGGAGACTAAGGTGCTTCTGATACAGGCCATGGTCTTGGCTGTCACTTGTTATGCATCAGAGAGTTGGACAGTGACTAAGGAGGATAGAAGGAGAATTGATGACTTTGAGCTGTGGTGTTGGAGAAGAATATTGAGAGAGCCATGGACTGCTAGGAAAACAAACAGATTTATCCTCGAAAGGGTTAAACCAGGCAGCTCCCTGGAGACAAGGATTCTGAGGCCCCATCTAACATACTTTGGACATGTTGTAAGGAGAAACTGGTCCTTGGAGATGGACATCATGCTTAGTAGGGTGGAGGGACAGAGCAGGAGGCGAAGGCCCTCTATGAGCTGGATTGATTCAGTGACTGGGGTAATCCGGATGGGTGTGTTGGAGACAGTGCAAATGGCACAGGATAGAGCAGAGTTTAGGGCTGCTGTACATAGGGTTGCTATGAGTCGCAAGCGACTTGACGGCACATAACAACAACAATATCCTTTCTCCAACCCATATTTCTTTTATTTTATATTGTTTTGCTTACAAAGTTCAAAGCCATTGTGTTTCACACTTTTTTATTCATACTGTTTCATACAATAATTCCATTATGTATTTAATACAATAATGCATTATGTTTTATAAAATTAATCATCAGTGGACCTTGCCCATCAATACCCTGTGTTTTACCCAGATTATTCCCATTTCTTTCACTCCTTCCTTCTATCTACCAAACCCTGTGGTTTCGTCTCTACTCCATTCCAACCTCATTCCCCCTTGGGTTCCAATACATGTTTTACTAGTTTTACTGACAGCCTGGTTGCAAGAAGTTGCTTTGCAAGCAGTTCAAATCTCACTGCTCTACTGGAAGAAGGATGGACAGTCTCCTCCCTTACAATTAACTGCCTTTGAAAATGGGCCAGAGGATCAGCTATGGGTTGGTTCTGACTCCATAGTACATAACAATTTCTAATTTTACAATGATGGTTTCTGTGATATTTGTCCTTATGAGACTGGGTTACTTCACTTAGCATAATCCTTTCTAGTCTTTCCAAGTTACGCAGAATTTTTTCAAAATTGTTGCTCCTGAGTGCTACATAGTATTCCATTGTGAGAATGTACCACAATTTCTCAATCCATTCAGTTAGTGATGAACATTAAGACTGTTTCCACATTATTTAAATGGTGAATAATGCTGCTATGAAAATTTGTTACAAATGTCTGTTTCATTTTTAATTTTCTAGCAGTATATTCCTAGTAGTGGAATTTCTGTTTTCACTGAACTTGTTCAGTTTTTATGTTCAACTTTTTTAGGCAACACCAAACTGTCTTCCAGAGTCTTCCATTTTACAATCAAATCAACAGTGTATGAGAGCTCCCACCTCTCCACATCCACTCCAACATTTATTTCTTGCTGTCTTACTAAACTTTACAACTGCTACTAGTGTGAGATGGTATCTTATTGTGGTTTTGATTTGCATCCCTCCTATTGTCAGTGATTTTTGAACATTTCTTCATGTGTCTGTTGGACGTCCAAATGTGTTTCTCTGTAAAAAGTCTTTCCATGCCTTTTGGCCATTTAGTAATTTTGTTTTCAGCCTTTTTCTTCTGGAGGCCCAGAAGTTTTCTGTAAACTTCTGTTATGAGAGCCTTGTCTGAGATAACATTTCCAAATGTTTGTTCCCAGTCGGTAAGTTTTCTTTTCACTGTATTGGAAAAAAGTCTTCTTTTATGTACACAGAGATTTAATCTTTAGAAAGCCCTATTCATCAATTTTGTTATCTTCAGATTGATCATTTGGCTGTATTTGGCAGTCTCTTTATACCATAGACTGAGCCATCTAAGCTTGGTCCCAGTTTTTCTCCGATAAACTTTATGGTTTGGGGCTTTACTCTCAGGTCTCTGACTCATCTTGAGTTGAGGTTTGTGTATGATATGTAGATAACAGTCCAGTTTTGCCAGCACCATTTGCTGAAGAAGTTATTTTTGCAGTTGATAGGTTGAATTTCCTTGTTGAATATGAGTTGATCATAGAGAGGTCATTTCTGGATCCTCAATTCTGTTCCCTTGGTCTACGTGACTATCGTTACACCAGTACCATGCTGTTTTGGTTACTACAGCTGTGTTTTGGGGTTTTTGAGCTTTATTTATTTTTTTTTATTTTAATGAAAGATTAAAGATATTTCAGATTTCCATTCATTGTTCTACATTTTCCTCTAAGCCCACCTCTCCCCCCAGTTCACTTTTCAATTTGAAAAGTAAAAAAAAAAAATTCTTTCATTGTTATACAATCATCCCCTCTCCTCAGTCCACTCCACTATGTAGCTTTCATTTAGGACCCTTGTCATGACAATAATACCTAATCATATTCCTCCTAAATGGTTCTGTCCCTCATATGTTTCAATGAAGTATACATTATTTATTCCCTCTCAGTTTTCCCCCAACTCGGATGCCAGACACACGTTACAACAGTGGCATTATGCAGTATTTGTCCTTTTGTTACTGAGATATATCACTCAGCATGATGTCCTCCAGGGTCACCCATTTTGCATAATATTCCATGAGTTCCTTGATTTTCAAGGCAGCAGAGGTTTCCATTGTGTGAATACACTAGAGTTTCTCTAGCTATTCGTTTGTTGATGGACACTTGGGTTGTTTCCAACACCTTTCTATTGTGAACAAAGCAGCAATAAACATGAGTAAGCATATATCTTTTTTTTTTTTACTTAGTGAAAAGACTAGAACGCTACTAAGAAATAAATTTTATTGGTTTGCATACAATCATTGTACTTCACTCATGTATATTATGG
>NW_006400158.1:1296869-1300246 GCF_000299155.1 Elephantulus edwardii
TCTGTTAAATTTTGCTATTCTTACTGGGGTGAGATGATATCTCATAGTTGTTTTGATTTGCATCTCTCTTAGAGCTAGGGATTTTGAACATTTCTTCACATATTTGTTGGCCATCTGAATGGCTTCTTTGGTGAAGTGTCTGTTCATATTCTGTGCCCATTTTTCAATTGAGTTTTTTTCCTTTATTTTATTGTTGTGCTCAAGTATATTATAAATTCTAGACATAAGTACCTTATCAGACGTGTCATTACCAAATATTTTTTCCAAGTCTGTGGCTTCCCTTTTTACCCTGTTGGAGAAGTTTTTAGATGTGCATAGGGACTTGATTCTTAGAAGGACCCATTCATCTATTTTATCCTCTCCTGGTTGTAGTTGTAGGTTTCTAAGGATGCTTGGAAGACTAGTTATGTTGTGGATAACTGCTTCTAGAATTCTTCCAAGCCTTTCTCTAATGAAGCTTATAATCCTTGGTTTTAGTCATAGGTTGTCGATCCACTTGAAGGTGGTTTTTGTGGATGGAGTGAGGTGTGGATCTTTCTTGAGTTTTCTGCAGATAGTTTTCCAATTATGTCAGCACCATTTGTTAAAAAGGCTATCATTTCCACACTTAACTGATTTCTTCTCCTTGTAAAAAATCAGTTAGCAATAGGTAGATGGGCTGATTTCTGGGTTTCTAACTCTATTCCATTAATCTATGTGTCTGTCTATCATTGTACCAATACTATGCTGTCTTAACCACCACGGCAGTGTAGTAGGATTTGAAATCAGGGAGTGAGATGTGTCCTACCTTGTTTCTCCTTTTAAGGAGTACTTTGCTTATTTAGGATCTCTTTCCATTCCAAATGAACTTGGAGATTGCATTTTCCATCACATTGAAGAATGGAATTGGTATTTGTATTGATAATACATTGAAGGTGTAAATTGCCTTTGGTTATGCTATCATTTTCACAGTCTTGAGTCTTCCTATCCATGAGCAAGACATAGTTTTGCATTTCTCCAGGTTTTTGTTTCTGTACTTATGCTTTGCAATTTTCTTTTAATAGATCGATTGTCCTTCTAGTTAGATTTATTCCCAAGTATTTAACCTTAATTAGTTATTGTGAAGTGTATTGTTTTTCTTAGCTCCAATTCTGTATTTTCTTTGTGACTGTAGAAAACAATTTATTTTCGTATGTTGATTTTGTATCTTTCCACTTTTCTGAATTGGTCAACTATGTCCAGTAGTTTTCTTGCTGAGTCTTACGGTTTTCTAAGTATACTATCATATTATCTATATAGAGAGGTAATTTCACCTCTTCTTTGCCAATTTGGATACCTCTTATTTTGGTCTCAAGCCTTACTGCTATCACTAAGACTTTCAATATAATATTAAAAGGAGAGGTGATATTGGGCATCCTTGCCTAGTTCCTGTTCTCAAAGGGAATGCCTTTAATCTCTCTCGACTGAGAACAATATTGGATCTCAGGTTTGCATATATACTTTTTACTACGTTGAAGAAATTCCCCTCTACTCCTTTTTTGTTGAGTGTTTTAATCAGGAAAGGGTGTTGGATTTTGTAAAAGGCCTTTTCTGCATCAATTGGTAGAATCGTGTGGTTCTTGTTCTTTGCTTTGTTAATGTTATGAATGACTGACAATTTTTGTTATGTTGAACCAACCTTGCATACCTGTTATGAATCCCACTTGGTCATGGTGAATTATTTTTTGATGTATTGTTGGATTCTATTGGCCAAGATTTTATTCAGGATTTTTGCATCTTTGTTCATGAGAGATATTGGCCTATAGTTTTCTATTTTGGTGGTTTCTTTACCTGGCTTTGGTATCAAGAATATGTTTGCTTCATAGAATGAGTCTGGGAGAATTCCATCTTTTTCCATTTTCTGAAATAGTTTATGTAGGATTTGTGACAGTTCTTTTCGGAATGTTTTATAAAATTCACTTATAAAGCCACCTGGTCCAGGACTTTTTTTGGCTGAAAGTTGTTTTATTTTTCAAGTCCTTCTTTTGTAATGGGTCTGTTCACATGTTCAATTTCGGTTTGTGTCAGTCTAGGTAGGTTGTGACTTTCTAAGTGTCCATTTCCTCTAGGTTATCATATTTGTTTGAATACAGTTTTCATAATATTCTAGTGTTAGCATTTTTATTTTAATTTGTTCTGTTTTAACTTTTCCTGTTTCATCTTTTATTCAGATTATTTGTGTCTTTTTCTTCATTAGTTTTGCTCATGATTTGTCAATTTAATTGATATTTTCAAAGACAAACTTCTAGTTTTGTTGATGGTTTTGTTTTTCTGTTTTCTATTTGATTTATTTCTGTTCTAATTTTTCTATTCCTAAGTTTAATAAACATTTACAGAGATTTTGGATTTCCATTCATTCATTGCCACAATTTTCTCCCTGCCCACCCCTCCCCACCAGCTCGCTCCCCTCTCCAAAAAGAAAAAAAAATATTCCTTCATTGGTATACAATTCCCCCATCCCTTCCCCCCCTCCCCCCACCCCAAGTACACTTCTCCATGTAACCTTAATTCTGGATTCCTGTGCTAATGGTAACTTTTTAAATTTTAGAGGGTTTTTTTTGAGGGTATCAGGTTTTCTGGCTGTTCTTTTTCAATCTGTTGGAGATGTTAGGTTAGAGAGTCAATGATCATTTTTTCCTGCCTTTTGATGTGTTTGCTTATTGACATAAACTGTCCTCTGATTACTGCTTTGGCTGTTTCCCAGAGGTTTTATTAAGTGGTGTTTTCATTGTCAGTTGTTTCAAGAAACTTTAATTTCATTTTTTATTTCTCTGGTACTCACTCACATTCAAGCAAGGTGTTATTCAGTTTCCAAACTTATGGTTTTTTTTCTCCTTTATCTTATTATTAATTTCTAATTTTGTACCATAGTAGTCTGAGAAGATGCTTCCTGTTATTTCTATTTTTTTTAAATTTATTAATGCTTGCCTTATGACCTATTCTGAAGAACCTTCCCTGCACATTGGAGAAAAAAATTCACTGTGTTGTTTAGAGGTTGCATTAGCCTATAAATATCTATGAAGCAAGTTGGTTTATTGTGTAGTTTAATCCTTCAGCATATTTATTGAGTTTTTTTCCAGTACATCTAACTTTTCTTAAGAGTGGTGTATTGAAGTCTCCAACTATGATACTGGTGTTATCTATTTCCTCTTTCAGTTTTATTAATGTTCCTTTTATCTATTTTGCAGGTCTTCTATTTTTTTTTTAATTGATGCTCATTCCTCCTTTTTATTTAAAAAGGTTTTTTGTTGTTTTTCTTTTTTTTGAAGTTGCCATTTGCTTGGTATATTTTTTTTTAAATTTTATTAGTATTAATGAACATTTACAAGGATTTTGGGTTTTCATTCCTTCATTGCTGT
>NW_006400159.1:0-6837 GCF_000299155.1 Elephantulus edwardii
TATTATCATTATCATGTATTATATTTTTGTTATACTGATGCCACATTTGTCCTCATAAAGCCTTGTCTCCTGAATGATCTGTTCTGCATATAGATTGAAAACATAGGGAGACAGGATGCATCCCTGACACACTCCCTACCTGATTTTGAACCATACACCAAATTTCAACCACAAAAAAGCCCTGGATCAGAAGATTTTACTAGTGAATTTTATCAATCATTTAAAGAAGAAGTGTCACCAATTCTACATAAAGCATTTCATAAAATAGAAAAAGATGGAATTCTCTCAGATTCATTCAATGAAGCAAACATATCCTTAATACCAAATCAGGTTAAGATATCACCAAAATAGAAAACTATAGGCCAATATCTGCCGTGGACAGAGATTAAAAAATCCTAAATAAAATCCTGACCAATAGAATCCAACAGTTGTTAAGTGCTGTCGAGTTGTAGGAGACTCACAGCGACCCTATGAATGAAGTACTCAACACTTGCGTGACTTTCATCCTTTCTCCTGGTTCATAGGGTTTCCAGAGGCAAGCTATTTATGGAAGTGGATGCTACTCCTGCTTCCAAGCTTGTTTTAATTGGGGAGTGTCACCAAACACTGTCCACCGTGAGTGACCACTTGACAGATCAGTTTCACAGTGTTCTGCTTCACAGCAACCACAAGTTACATCTGTACACCAAGTGGACATACCAGGGCTTAATGACCTAGAAGAATGTTTGACCAAAAACAATTTAAAACAGGCTTGAGGGCCACAGATTACAGTCACCCACTTTTAGGTTTGTAGCATCACTTTCGGTCCACTAGGCCAACTGGTCTCTATGTTGTTAAGAGCTGTCGAGTCATAGGCGACTCATTGTTGTTGTTATGTGCCATCGAGTCGCTTGCAACTCATAGCGACCCTATGTACAACAGCCCTAAACTCTGCTCTGCCTGTACCAATCGCACTGTCTCTGACACTCCCATCCTGATCACCCCAATCACTGAATCAATCCACCTCATGGGGGGCCTTCCCCTTCTGCGCTGTCCCTCCACCCTACCAAGCATGATGTTCCTCTCCAAGGACCGGTCCTTCCTTGCAACATGTCCAAAGTATGTTAGATGGAGCCTCAGAATCCTTGCCTCCAAGGAGTAGCCTGGTTTGACCCTTTCCAGGATGAATCTGTTTGTTTTCCTAGCAGTCCATGGTATTCTCAATACTCTTCTCCAGCACCAAAGCTCAAAGGCATCAATTCTCCTTCTATCCTCCTTAGTCATTGTCCAACTCTCTGATGCATAACAAGTGATAGCAAAGACCATGTCCTGTATCATACGCACCTTGGTCTCCAAAGAGACACCATTGCTCTTCAGTACTTTGGAGAGGTCCTTAACAGCAGACTTTCCCATGGAAATACGTCTTCTAATTTCCTGGCTGCTGGTGCCGAGAGTGTTGACTGTGGAGCTAAGCAAACTGAAGCTGTGAACAATCAATATCTTCACCATCCATCCTGATACTGCCAATTGGCGGAATGGTGAGAATCTTTGTCTTCTTGACAAATATAGTGACCCTATAAATAAAAGCCCTTGACACCTGGGTGACTTTCATCCTTTCTCCTGGTTCACAGGATTTCCGGAGGCAAGCTATTTACAGAAGTGGATACCACTCCTGCTTCCAAGCTTGTTTTAATAGGGGAGCTCCACCAAACACTGTCCATCATGGGTAATCATTATCACATTTGACACATCAGTGTCACAGTGTTCAGCTTCACAGCAACCAACAGTAATTAAAAAAAATCCCTCACCATAACTAAGAGGAATCATAATAGGTATGCAAGGATGGTTTAATATAAGAAAATAATATTAATGAAGAAAAGAACAAAAACTACATGATCCTATCAATTGATGCAGAAAAGGCCATTGATAAAATTCAACACCCTTTCCTGATTAAAACACTCAACAAAAAAGGAATAGAGAGAGTCTTCCTCAACATAATGAAAAGTATATGTACATACCTAAGAGCCAACATCATTCTCAATGGAGAGAGATTAAAGGCATTCCCATGGAGAACATAATCACCTCTCCTACTCAATACTGTATCAGAAGTCTTGTTGTTGTTGTTAGGTGCCCTCAAGTACGATTCATAAGAACTCTATGAACAAAAGATCTGCTCTTCTAACCTGTGCCTTCCTCACACTTCCTGACACACAACAGCCCATTGTGGCAGTCACACCTGGTCTATCTCCAATGAATAGCCCCTCCTAGTAACATGCCCAAAATATGTGAGGCAAATTCTCATCATTCTTGCCTCCAAAGAGCACTCTGGCTGCACCTTCTCCAAGACATGTTTGTTCTTTTGGCCATCCAAAGGATGTTCACTGCTCTTCTTCAACATCACAACTCAAAGACATCAATTCTTTTTCTGTCATCCTTACTCATTGCCCAGCTCTCATATGAATACCAAATGATTGGGCAGAAATCTAACTAGAAATCTTGTAAATCTAACTAGAAATGCAAAATTCCCATTACATGAAAATTACACAACATTACTACAAGAAAAAAAGAGACCTGAAGAAATGGAAGACTATACTATGCTCACAGATAGGAAGAATCAATATTGTGAAAATGACAATTCTACCAAAGGCAATCTACAAGTTCAATACTAACCCAATACAAATACCAATGCCATTCTTCAATAAGATGGAAAAGGCAAATTCCAATTTCATCTGGAATAGAAAGAGACCCCCAATAAGTAAAACACTCTTGAAAAAGAGAAACAAGATAGAAGGCATCTCACTTCCTAATGTCAAGTCCAACTACACAGCCGTAGTGGTCAAGACAGCATGGCACTGATACAGTGGTAGAGACATAGATCAATGGAAAAGAATACAGAAGTCAGCTCATCACAAACAGGTTCAGCCTAGAGAGGGTTAGACCAGGCTGCTCATTGAAGGCAAGGATTTTGAAGTTTCGTCTGACATACTTTGGGCATATTGCAAGGAGAGACCAGCCCTTGAAGAGGAACATGATGTTTGGGAGGGTGGAGGGACAGCACAAGAGAGGAAGATTCTTGATGAGATGGATTGATTCAGTTACTGCAGTAATGGGTGTCAGTATGTCAGAGACAGTAAGATTGGCACAGGAAAGACCAAGGTTTAGGACTGTTGTACATAGGGTCACTATGAGTTGCAGGCAACTTGATGGCATATAACAACCACCACCACCTATGGTTAACTGATTTTTTACAAGGAGACAAAAATCAGTATTATGGGGAAACAAGAGTTTCTTTAACAAATGATGTTACCAAAATTTAAAAACCATCTGTAGAAAACTCAAGGAAGACCCACACCTCACATCATACACAAAAACCAACTCAAAGTGGATCAAGGACCGAGGAATAAAACCAAGCATAAACTTAATCAGAAAAAAGCTTAGACGAACACTAGAAGCCCTAATCCACAATATGAGCATCTTGGAAAACCTACAAACAGGAGAGAATAAAATGAATGCGACCTTCTAAAACTCAAATTCCAATGCACATCAAAACACTTCTCCAACAGGATAAAAAGGAAAGCCACACACTGGGAAAAGATATTTGGTAATGACATATATGATAAAGGACTCATATCTAAAATTTCTAGGATACTCCAACACCTCAACAAGAAAAAGGTAAACAATCAAATCACAAAATGGGCACAGGATATGAATAGGCACTTCAAAAAACATTCAAATAGTGACATTCAGATAGTGAACAAACACATGAATAAATGTTCAAAATCCCTAGTTTTCGAAAAGATGAAAAACAAAACAACTATGAGATATCATCTCACACAGTAACAGTAGCAAAGTTCATAGATCATCGAACCACAAATGCTGGCAAGGTTTTGGACAGATTGGTACCCTTCTTTACTGTTGGTGGGAGTGTGAAATAGTGCAACTATTAGAATTTCAATATACTATGATGCTTTCTCAGAAAGTTGGAAATAGAAATACCAATTGACCCAACAATTCCACTGCCAGGAATATACCTTAAAGAAGCCAGATCTGCCACGCAAACAGATATATGCACATCATGTTTATTGCTGCATTATTTACAATAGCTAAGAGATGGAAACAACCCAAGTGCCCATCAACAAATGAATGGATAGGAAAAACTATGGTATATTCACACAATGGAATACTACATGGCACTGAAAAACAGGAACTCATAAAACATTATAGAAAAAGGGTGACCCTGGAGGACATTATGTTGAGTGAAATATATCAGTCACAAAAGGACAAATACTGTATACCACCACTGTTATAAAACAGACTGACATTGGGGTTGGGGGAAACTAAGAAAAGGGATATAAATAATGAACACTGCTCTGGAAAGGGTGAAAGAAAGTACTGTTACAAAGAAATATATGATTAGGCATTATTTGTATGACAACAGTCCAGAATAAGAGGAGCACAGCAAAGTCAACTCCAGGAGGGGTGAGAGGGGGAAGGGGGGGAATTATGCAACAATGAATGAATTTTTTTTAAGTGACCTGGAGTGGGTGGAGAGAAAAATGTGCAACAATGAATGAATGAATGAAACCAACTTTTTTGTAAACTTACATTAAAATAACAATAATAATAGATGTATTGCATTGGGAAATCTGCTGTTGAGGACCTCTTCTAAGTGCTGATGAGCAAAGATGTCAGTTTAAAGACTAAGATGCATCTGATGAATCCATGTTATTTTCAATTGCCTCCTATATATCTGAAAGTTGTACGATAAATAAGCAAGACTAAAGAATTGATGCATTTGAATTGAGGTGCTGGCAGAGTTCTGAGTATCCAATAGGCTACCAACCAACCAAACAAACCTATCTTAGAGGAAGGTCGACCAGGGTGCTCCATAGAGGTGAGAATAGTCAAACTTGGTCTCACATACTTTGAGAATGTAGTCAGAAAGATCCAGTCCTTAAAAAAATACCTCATGCCAGGAAAGGAGGAATGTCAGAGAAAGAGAAGACAACTCTCAACAAGATAGACTGATTCTAACAATGGGCTTAAACATAGTGGGGAGAGTGAGGCTGGCATAGGATCAGTTGTTGACAGGGGTTTTACGATTCATAGTACTCATGGCATGTACCAGCAACATCCCATTAAGATTCATGACCTCAGAAAGCTAGTGGAGGCTTGCTGAGTTGGATCCAAACCTACATCAGGGATGTTTGTTTTGCCTGAGGCAATGCGTTTCTTAGGACTCCTACCAAGACCCAGCAATTTATAAGGATTTCCACACTTTCTGGTTTGATATATGATTCACAGCAACCCACATACAACAGAAGTTAGCCCTGTCTGATTCTGTGCCATCCTCAAAATCTCTACTGTACCACTGTTGCCAGCCTTTGTGTCATTCTATTTTCTTGGGGGTCTTTTTAAATTTGTTGATGTTCCACCTTTTCCAGTGATGGGCCCCTCCTGATCACATGTCCAAAATATGTGAGGGAAGGTCTCACCATTCTTACGCATAAGTAACACTCTGGATGCTCCTTTTTCTAAGGCAGATTTGTTTGTTCTTTTGGTAGTCCACAGTATATTCAGTACTCTTCACCAACACTATAACTCATTGAAGCACTTTCATACGATCAAAGACACTGCCTGATAACACAATTTGCAAGTCAGAGGAATAGAAGAAGTCTTGTTGTTTCTTTGAAAGCCAAATATGAATGAAATAGTAAACTGGAGATGAAGAGATTGTTCTCAGCAGTTGTGGTGCAGCTCTCTTCTCTCCAATACACTGCCGCATGATTCATTTCATCCTGACTTTTGATTCCCAACTTCTTCTCAACACAGGCAGACTTCTCTTTGTGCTAGATCCTAGACTTTCAATAAAATAAGACGAGGCAAGCTTAGGGTTAACACGGCTTGTTTCTTTTTATGGATCCCTATCTTGTGTACCTGGCTCCAATCAATGCAAGCTGTGATGTAATATATTGTGTATGTAATAGTGTCTGGCAAGAGTTGCTACTACAAAGCTATAAATCTTTTGATTCTCTTTCAGCTGTTATGACTACTTTTCCTACACTCAAGCAAGGGAACAGAGGTAGTATTAGCTGCCTAATGAGTGTCATACGCAACATCATGATAAAAAAAGATTAAAACTGTTAATGATTTAATTTTACATGGTTTCAATACCAACACTCATGATAGTGGGAGTAAAAAATTCAAAAGACATGTTGCATTCAGAAACCTGTTGTCAAGAACTTTTCCAAAGTTATAAAAAGCAAGGCTATTAAAGACTAAGGTATGGCTGACCAAAACCATGGTATTTTCAATGATACTGTGCATCTGAAAGTGGGACAATGAATATGGAAGACAGAAGAATAATCAATGTCTTTGAATTGTGGTGTTATTAAAGAGCATAGAACATACCAAGAACTTCCAAAAGTAAAAAAAAAAAAGACAATGACGACACTCCATGTCACATACTTTGGGAACAAGCCTCAGGAGGGACCAATACTCAGACAAGGATGCCATGCTTAGAAGCATGGAGGGAGAAGGCAGAAGAGGAAGAAGACTCAGGATGAGATGGATTGACTCAGTGACTGGAGCAATGAGATTAGGTCTATTAGATGATGAGATTGGGTCAGGATAGGGCAAGGTTCAGAGCTGCTGTATATAGGGCTGCTATGAGTTGCAGGTCTAGAGACACAAACGCAGGTTATACACATGGACTTCACCTGATGGTATGCATAGGAATCAGATCGACTACATCTGTGGAAGGAACCGCTGGAGAAGCTCAATATCAGCTGTGAAAACTAGGCCGGGGGCTGATTGTGGAACAGACCACCAATTACTCATATGCAAGTTCAAGCTGAA
>NW_006400159.1:8727-13775 GCF_000299155.1 Elephantulus edwardii
GGGGTAATAGGGATGGGTGTGTCAGGGGCGGTGCGGTTGGCGCAGGATAGAGCAGGGTTTAGGGCTGTTGTGCATAGGGTCGCTATGAGTCGGAAATGACTCGACGGCACATAACAACAACAACAACATGAGTTGCAGGTGACTTGATGGTACATAACAACAACAACAATATATAGGGAGCTCTGATTGCATATTTGATAAGGAGCTACACTACTGACTCAAAGGCCCCACTTCTCTGCAGGTTTGAATTCTCCTGCCACTCTTTAGGAGAAAGATGAGCAATCTACTCCTGTGAGATCTGCAGCTTTGAAAACCTGATGGAAGGTAAGCTTTGCAGTTGGTTCCAACTTGATAGTAATGAGGTTTTTTTAAATGACGGGCACCTCCTTCCCAACCTAATATACTAAATGGACAAGCCTGTATATAGAATTAACAATAGCTCCCAAATTCAATGGTTCTTTTGGTGGTTGGGATATGCATGTGTGGTTTGAAATCAATCCTAAGAGTTTCTAAAACACTGGGGTGGGGGTGGGGAATACATCTGTATACTTTTCTTTCAATATATAATACTGGCCTTTTTATTTAATATTCCATTAAGGAAGATGTTTTGCAAGAATTTTTAAAAGTTATGAATATTTTAAATGTCACCACAACAAGATAAACAACCCAACTGCAAAATGGGTACTGAAAATGAACACACACGTCGCAGAAAAAAACCATTCAGATGGCGAGCAAACACATGAAGAAATGTTCAAAATCCCTAGTTCTAAGAGAGATGCAAATCAAAACAACTATGCGGTAATCATCTTATCCCAGTAAGAATAGCAAAATTCAATGGAGCAGCAAGCAACAAATGTTGGTGAGGTTGCAGACAAACTGGAATCCTCATTCACTGTTGGTGGGAGTGTAAAATGGTGCAACCACAATGGAAGGCAGTATGGTGTTTTCTCAAAAAGTTGGAAATAGAAATACCATTTGACCCAGCAATTCCACTATTGGGAATATACCCTAAAGAAACTAGAACTGCCACCCAAGCAGATATATGAACAGCCATGTTTATTGCTGTTTTGTTCACAATAGCAAAGAGTTGAAAACAGCCCAAGTGCCCATCAACAAATGAATGGATAGAGCAGCTGTGGTATATTCACACAATGAAATACTATGCTGCATTGAAAAGCAAGGAACTCATGAAGTATTACGCAAAATGGGTGACCCTGGAAGACACTAATGCTGAGTGAAATATCTCAGTCACAAAAAGACAAATATTGCATAATGCCACGGTTACAGAACAGGACTGATATGGGGGTTGAGAGGAAACTAAGAAAATAGCAGATCAATAATGTACAGAGCATAGAGACAGATGAGGGAGAGAACTGTATAAAATGAATTAATATATTATTAGGTATTATTGGTATGACAAGAGTCCAGAATAAGAGTTGCATAGTAAAGTGATCCAGGGTAGAAAGCAGGGGGAGGGGGAAACTGTAAAACAATGAAAGAGCTTTTTTCCTCAAGAAAAAAGTGAACTGGGGGAGGAGGGGGCAGGTAGGAAAATGTGCAACAATGAATAAATGGAAATCCAAGTTCTTTATAAACTTTCATTAAAATGTAAAAAAATGATTACATTTATCTAAAGAAAGGAGTATGTTAAATGTAATAAATTTTAGCCATCTACCAGAGCCACAAACTTATATGATTTAATGTATTGGTTTAAAATTTCCAAAATCTCTGTAGATGTTCATTGAAATTAAAAAATAAAAAATTTAAAGAAAAAAAATTTCCTTACAGTGAGACAATATACATCCCTACAACAAACCAAACTTGGTCCTGAGATGTTATTACTTCTGTTTTGAAATGCTATTTGCTGGTGTCCTACAGCCTTGGAAATCAAAGGGAAGGTTCTAGGAGTTGAAAGGAACTAGACAGAAGTTTTTGTTGATTGCTTCTGAGTCAAGAACAACTCACGGCGACCCTATGAACAAAAGGCCAGTAAGACAGCAGTATGTGAAACATTTTCAAATATTATGCTCACAAGGGAGACTAATGCTGTGTTAGCTTAAAAGTTGGCTTCCCCCACCCTCAATTATAGCTAGCCCCCTCTACTCTCTGGCTACCTTGAGTGCAGACACATGGTCCTGCAAACTGTCAATAGCTTTGAGTCTAGGAAAGAGAAACAATGCTTCCTACACTGGGTGGCAAGGCTTGAAGCAAGCAAGCAAGACTTGAAGGAGACTGGAGCAAGACCCTGGTGTGAGAAACTGGTGGTGGACTGTGGCATTGCTGTGGAAAACTGTGGCAAGGTATAAACAGAGAAGCCGTGATACAAAGGTAAAATACTCTGAGGCAAATCGTGCTGAATGATTGAGGAAACCAGAGGCTTCTTCAATGTGTTGCTGAACTGAAACTGAAGCCAGGATAAATAAAGGAATTGTGCCTTGGAACTGTAAGGCTAAACCCTGGACTTGTTTTGGGTGATATTCTTTCCCTCCCCCACTCTCCAATTAATTCCCTAATAAACACATTCTCAATACCACAACTGTGAGACAACAATGAATAAAGGAACCTCTTGCTGCTGGTGTGGTTCTAGAGGCACCACGGGGCTGGGTTATGGTCTCTTTATTTGCTTTTTGCTCTGGGGCAGTGAGGGACTGTGCTATTCTTAATCCTTCTGACCCTTTCAGAGATGCTCATTGCCGTGTGTCCCTCTGTCCCATTTTCTGCTCTTTAGACTTTTTTTTTTTTATAATCTGCTTTTAGGATCTTTGGTTGCTATCAGCAGACACTGATTGTTATTAACTTAAGCACAAAAGTAATTATTGGGAAGTTATGAAACAGCAGAGAAAATTGAAAATGAAGTCCTGGATTCAGAAACTGGAACTCCTGGGACACTTTGGCATCCATGCTTAATTTGTATGCACAGCAATTATTTACATTTTAACCTTCCAGGAAGACTTCACTCAGTTGGTGTAGTCTAGGTTTCATTCTCACAACAGGAAAAACAATTGGCCACCTCTTCAAAATTCTATCTTCTGAGGAATTAATTAAATCTTCAAAGGAAAACCAAGGTAGGATTACTGGAAGAAAAAGCAGGAGATGCAGGGCAGACAAATCATGTTGATTGATTTGGGTCCTCCCCCCTTTACTCAAGAACATAGAAATTATCAGTTGAGACAAATAAATTTGAATTCCACCTGATTTTTGTCTAGCCTTGCTTTTTTCTCTTTTCCTTAATTGTGTGTCTATTTTCCTTCTTTGGTTTGCTGTTCATTATGTAAAATATAACCTTTCAAAGCTATCATAGTTTTACGTGATGGAAATATAGTTCCTGGCTGATAATGCATCTGCATTATGATGGACTGCACTTATGAATGGTTTTATTCTTTGCTATATATTATCATTAGTAATATATATGTCCTAGCATGTAAATAGGCTCTTGGGAAGCTCTCCTTGCCAGAAGGCAGGAGCGTGGTGGTGGGAGTGCAGGAATCATGGCAAGCTTTTGGAGTAGACTGCTCTTCCGGGAATGTATTTGACGTGCAGGTTTGCTCTGTCCCTGGAGCGAGGCTAGCCAGCCTGGGCCTAGGGTTTGAACCAGGAGGCGGCCTTAAGCCCAAGACAGCTGGGAAGAAGTGGCCATGTTGTTCCTGGTTTGGCTGGCTCCTCCCAGGCTCTTGGGAAGCTCTCCTTGCCAGAAGGCAGGAGCATGGTGGTGGGGAGTGCAGGAATCGTGGCAAGCTTTTGGAGTCGACTGCTTTTCCAGGAATGTGTTTGACGTGCAGGTTTGCTCTGTCCCTGGATTAAGGCTAGCCAGCCTAGGCCTAGGGTTTGAACCAGGAGGCGGCCTTAAGCCCAAAGGTCCCAAGGGCCAGTTCAAATTGTCTTCCTGTCAAACATTCTTCTAGGTGGTATAGCACTGGTCTGTGCGTTGCTGTACAGAGGTAACTCGTGGTTGTTGTGATGCTGAAGCCTGTGACAGTGATGTGCCAATTGTGGTAATGGGCACCCATGGTGGACAGTGTTGGCTGGAGCTTCCCGACTAAATCAAGCCTGGAAGCAGGAGCAGCATCCACTTCCAAAATGGCTTGCCTCCGGAAACTCTATGTACGAACAGTGCTCAGGCTGTTTGTTCATAGGGTCGCTATGAGTCATCTACGACTCGACAGCATTAAACATCAACAGCAACAGCATGTAAATTGTTGATGCTATCACTTAAAGATTAAAGCCTTCAATATGGATTGCATCTCAACATTAAGAAAAAAAATTCTCACCACTGGGCTTATCAATAAGCAATATTATGATAAAGTCTGAAATTGTTAATGATTTTATCTTACTTGGATCCATAACCAATACCTTTGGTAACAGTAGTCAGGAAATCAGGAGACCTATTGCATTGGGCAAGTCTACTGTTAGGGATTTCTCCAAATTATTGAGGAGCAATGACGTCCATTTAAAGACTAAGGTGCACATGATTCAGGCCATGATCATTTTAATAACTTGTTACGCATCTGAGAGCCAAGTACTGACTAAAAACAACAGAAGAACCAATGCTTTGAGGTGTGGTACTGAGAAGAGTACTGAATATCACCTGGTCTGCCAAAAGAACAGTTATGTTTTGGGAAAAGTGCAGCCAGAGTGCTCCTTAGAGGCAAGAATGGCTAGGCTGTGTCTCACATACGTTGGGTATGTTGCTAGGAGAGACTATTTGGAAAGGGCCATCATGCTTGGAAAGGTGGAGAGTTAGTTAAAGAGAAGATCCTCAATGAGATGGACTGACATAGTGATTGCAGCAACTGTTTCAAGTGTATCAGATGATGAGGATGATACAGGATAGTGCAGGATTCAGATCTGTTGTTCAATGGCATCTAGTAACAAATAATTTTGTGTTCATAGATTTAGAAATATACAATTGAAAACAATAATAAGGAAAACTTCTTTTTAAAAAACAGACCTTTCCTGTCATGACAGGAGTCTAGAGCAATGGCTACATGGTGGAGTGGACCTGGGGGAGGGTTTGTAAAACAATGAAAGAATTTTTTCTTTTACTTTTC
>NW_006400159.1:15500-16391 GCF_000299155.1 Elephantulus edwardii
TGAATGAAAACCCAAAATCTCTGTAAATGTTCATCAAAACTAATAAAATTTAATAATAATTTAAAAAACAGAGCTATTTAACTTATACCAGAACCTATCTATGGGAAAACTGTTGGCATTGACTCACTAGAGTTGCAGTGTAATACCAAAGGCATGTGGCTCAAATCCACCAAATGCTCTACAGAATTGGCAATCTCCTCTCATGCAATGTACTGCTTCTGAAAACCTGTCTAAGGGTCAGCTATGAGTTGGTTGACTCAACAGCAACAACAGGAACTAGAACTCAGTGGCATTTGTTAAAATCTATATAATGAGGCAAGATGCTCTCTCATTGGGGTTTTTATTCACATCTCCTATTGCTAGTGATTTTGAGCATTTCTTAGTGTGTTTGCTGGCCACCCAAATGCCTTCCTCTTTGAAAAGTCTTTCCACATCTTGCCCATTTTTTTATCATGTCATTGGTCTTTTTCTTGTGGAGGCCTTGTAGCATCCTGTAAACATTTGTTATGAGACCCTCGTCTGAGATGGTATTGCCAATTTTTTTCTTCCCAGTTGGTAGGTTTCCTTTTCATCCTGTTGGAAAAAGTTTCTGATGCACTCAAGGAATTAATCTTTAGGTCCCATTCATCAATTTTATCCTCTCCAGATTGTGTAGTTCTGGCTATATTTGTTACCTTCTTTAAACCACAGGCTAGGCCTTCTAAGCTTGGTCTTTGTCTCTTATGATCTTTTTAATTTTGGGCTTTACCCCTAGGCCTCAGAGTCAGCCACAGTTCGTTATGATCCACACAAACGCCTTTGCACAATCAATGAAACACAGACATACTTCTGGTATTCCCTGCTTTCAGCTAAGATCCATCTAACATCAGCTACAATATCCCTAGTACCACG
>NW_006400159.1:17426-20438 GCF_000299155.1 Elephantulus edwardii
AGACTAAGGTGCACCTGATACAGGCCATGGTCTTTGCAATCACTTGTTATGCATCAGAGAGCTGGACAATGACTAGGGAGGATAGAATAATTGATGCCTTTGAGCTATGGTGCTGGAGAAGAGTGTTGAATGTACCATGGACTGCCAAGAAAACAAACAGATTCATCCTGGAGAGGCTTAAACCAGGCTACTCCTTGGAGGCAAGGATTTTAGGGCTTTGTCTGACATACTTTGGACATGTTGTAAGTACAGACAGGTCCTTGGAGAGACACATCATGCTTGGTAGTATGGAGGGACAGCCCAGGAGGGGAAGACCCTCTATGAGACGGATTGATTCAGTGACTGGGGTAATCGGGATGGGTGTGTCAGGGGCAGTGCAATTGGCACAGGATAGAGCAGAGTTTAGGGCTGTTGTACATAGAGTCGCAAACAACTCAACAGCACATAACCACCACCACCACCCCTACGTCTCTGATCCACCTTGATTTTTGTGTATGGTGAGAGGTGTGGATCCTGGTCCAGCTTTCTACATATGGCAGGCTAAGTTTTGCTAGCACTATGTTGAAGAGGTTGTCATTTCCTCATTTGATAGGTTTTGTTGCCTTGTTGTATAACAGTTGACCATATAGATGGGTCCATTTTTAGGTTCTCGATTCTGCTCCATTGGTCTATGAGCCTGTCATTGATTTGTCCCAGGCTGTTTTGTTTATTATAGCTGTGTAGGAGGTTTTGCAATTAGGGAGTGCTATATGAACCATTTCATTCTTGTTTTTTAAGAAATGCTTTGCTTATTCAGGGTTTCTTTCCTCTCCAAATAATCCTGCCAACTGCCTTTTCTCTCTCCTTGAAAAATGAATTTGGTATCTATATTGGGATTCCATTAAAGCTGTAGATTGCTTTTGGTAGGACTGTCATTTTCACTATGTTGAGTCTTCTTATCAATGAACAAGGAACATTTTCCCCCCACTTATTTCTTTTATTGTGTCCCTCAAAAGTGTTTTTATAGTTTTCTTTGTAAGCTCTTTAGTTCCATCTCACCCCAGTAGCAGTGGCAAAGTTTAACAGGATAGCAAAGAATACATTTTGGAGAGAATGTGGAGAGATAAGAACTCTTATACACTGTTAGTGGGACTGTATATACTACAACTACTCTGGAAGGCAGCTTGGCATATCCTCATCAAGCTGAACATAGAGATTCCATATGACCCAGCTATTTCACTGCTGGGAATATACCCCAAGAAAATTAGAACTGAGACACAAACAGAAATTTATACCTCAATGTTCACATTAGCATTACTCACAATCCCAAGAACATGTAAACAGCCCAAATGTCCAACCATAGCAGAACAGATTGAGAAACAGCATATTCACATGATGAAATATTATGAAGCACTCTGGAACAACAATTTAGAAAATTACTACTTGAGTTGGGAGGCACTGAAGAGCATTATGCTGAGTGAACTAACTCAGTCTCATAAGGATAAGTACTGACTTCATTATACCACTATTGTAGAAATAGAAAGATAATTAGTAAAATGTGTATGAAGATCCAAAGGGGGGTTGGGCAGGAGGAGAGGGGAAATCATAGGGTTGCACATTTGGTGGGTGGAGGGATGTAGGGGTAAAGGAAATGGAAAAGATGGAGGGGATCTGGACAGGGTAACAGTGGGCATAGTTTAATGGTGATTAATTTTATAAACATAGCGAAAAAGAACAAAAAACACCACATGGTTCAAAACAGGGAAGGGTGTATGCTGGGGATGTGTCCTTCCTATCTCCATACCTTTTCCATCTATATGCAGAACAGATTATCCTGGAGACTGGGCTCTTTGAGGCATCAGGATTGGAGGTAGACTCATCAACATTCTGAGTAACAAATGATACTGCTGGATGAAACTGAGGAGGAACTGAAGTACTTGTTGCAGAAGGTCAAGGATTGCAGCCTTCAATATGGATTGAAGATCAACATTAAGGAAACAAAGTTCCTCATCACTGGGCCGACTGGCGGCATCATCATAGATGGTGAAGAGATTGAGATTGTTAACAGCTTTAGTTTACTTGGCTCCACAATCAACACTCTTGGTACCATCAGTCAGGAAATTAAGATGAATTGTATTGGGAAAGTCTGCTGTTGGAGACTTCTCCAAAGTACTGAAGAGCAACGATGTCAGCCTGGAGACTAAAGTGTGTCTGATTCAGCCATGGTCTTTCCAATTACTTGCTATGTATCAGAAAGCTGGACAATGAGTAGGGATGATCGAAGGAGAATTGATGCCTTTAACCTGTGGTGTTGGAAGAGTACTGAATGTACTATAAACTGCTAAAAGAACAGTTTAGTCCTAGAGAGGGTGAGACCAGCCTGCTCCTTGGAAGCAAAGATTCTGAAGCTCCAGTATACTTTTGGCATGATGCAGGGAGGTACCAGTTCTTGGAGACGGACATCATGCTTGGGAGGGTGGAGGGACAGTGCAGGAGGAGACTCTCGTGAGATAGATTGATTCAGTGACTGGGGTAATGGGGGTAGGTGTGTCAGAGACAAGATTGGCACAGGATAGAGCAAGGTTTAGGCCTGTTGCACATAGCGTTGCTGAGTTACAGGTGACTTCATGGCATATAACAACAATGGGAATGGGAATGATTGTATGAAACACAATGTATATGAAACCAATATAAAATTATATGTAAGCAAAACAATACAACATTTTTTTAAAAAGGGAAAACCCCCATATTATGATCCTATATTTCTAGGCTCCTGATCCAAGTTGGTAACTTCAACTTCCATCCAAGCTGCCTTGGCCTCTCACCTAAGACTTATTTCCCTTTTTCACTTCAGAAAACCTAAAACTGCAAAGTCCATTGTTAGCCTAATGAAACAAACAATAATTCACTAACCTCAAGTTGCTATAATCAAGAATGCTTTAGGCAGAATATTAAATGATCCAGGAAGTATTAAAAGAAGATGGAAAGAATATACTGAGTCACTGTATCAAAAGGAATTGGCAGACACAGAAT
>NW_006400159.1:28728-35433 GCF_000299155.1 Elephantulus edwardii
CAGTGAGATTGTTCTGTAGTTTCCACATTCTGTTGGGTCACCTTTCTTTGGGATAGGAACAAATATCGATCTCTTCCAGTCAGTTGGCCAAGTGCTGTTGGCCAAGTCTACCTGGCACAGTGCAGAAATTATCGAACAATATCATTAAAATCACATACAAGCAAGATTCTGCTGAAAATCATCCAAAAACGACTGGAGCAGTATATCAACAGAGAGAACTGCCACATGTACAGGTTGGGTTTAGAAGAAGCCATGCATGGTACTATGGATATTATAGCTAATGTTAGACGGATTATGGCTGAAAGCACAGTACCAGAGAAATGTCTATCTGTCTTTCATTGACTATGCAAAGGTGTTTGTGTGGATCACAACAAATTGTCGTTGACTCTGAGAAGACTGGGAATCCTGGAACATTTGATTGTGCTTGTGCGAAACCTCTATTTGGACCAAGTGGCAGTCATCAGAACAGAGCAAGGAGACACTACATGGATCAAAGTAGGGAAGGGTGTACACCAAGCTTGTGTCCTATTTCTATACCTTTTCAATCTTTATGCAGAACAGATCATGCAGGAGGCTGGACTTTCTGAGGAGTAATGTGACATCAGGACTGGAGGAAGAGTCAACAACCTGCATTATGTAGATGACACAACCCTGCTTGCTGAAACTGGGGAAGACCAGAAGCGCTTGCTGTAGAAGGTCAAGGATTGCAGCCTTCAATATGGATTGAAGCTCAACATCAAGAAAACAAAGATTCTTACCACTGGGCTGATTGGCAGCATCATGATAGATGGTGAAGAGATTGAGATTGTTAACAGCTTTAGTTTACTTGACTCCACAGTCCCCACTCTTGGTACCAGCAGCCAGGAAATCAAAAGAGGACATATTGGGAAAAATCTGCTGTTGGCAACCTTCAATAGCGAATCTCACCGTCCTGACACTAATTGTTTTCATAATTCATCTTGCTAAATAAGATTAATAGCAACCTGTTTAGGGGAAGTCTCAGGTCAGCATATTCCCAAATGCTTAACCAGCTATTGTTGTTGTTGTTGTGTACTGTCAAGTTGGCACTAACCCATTGCTGACCCTTCAACAGGCTGTCAGAGGCAGTTAATTGCACAGAAGATTGCCCATAGCATAAACAGCTCCATTTCTGGCTCAGTTCCTCAATTCCTTTATGGCCCTTAGGTTTAGACTCACTAGAAGGTCTCCAGATACTCAGACCCATCAGAGGAATGACTCACATGACCAGCCGGCTGGTTTTGGAGAAAGTGGTGAGTGATAGGCCAGGATCCTGTAGACCATCGCTTGTGGCAGAGCTGGATGGTGACTGTGGGTGATGTAAGTCGGTGGTGTAGCGACTGTTGAGCAGCTATGTCCCAGGCGAGCGAGCTTCTCCAAGGGAAAAGAGCGCCTGGCGCTGAGGTCCCATGAGCTTATGTAAGCCTCTAAATAGGGTGAGGCTTGTATCCCATCCTAATCCTCTCTCCTTAGTACAATAATTAATTCAGCACAAAATAAACAGCAAATCATTGGCTAGAGAAGACATCGAAATGATAAACCTTAGACACCAAGAGTTGACCAGACAACTGTCCTCCACGTTTCAGGGCATAGATGGATGAGTGTTTCCAGGACTGCATCTGTTAGTTGAAACATTTCATCTGGTCTTGGGCTTAGAGCAAGCAGGGATTGTGGAAGGAAACACCTCTCCTTGATGTGCAAAGGACGGAAGCATTATTTGTTACATCCATGCATTTATGGTATTTCTGTTGTGGCAGTACTGTGTGACTAAGACAAGAAGCCCATATGCATAGAAGGAATGAAGCTAGAAAGCATGGCAGAGTTAGTGCGAGCCCACATCTGTGAAATTCCTGGACTGAGTAAATTCATTGAGAGATGATCTGTGGTTATCAGGGGCTGGGGTTATTTAGAAAGAAAAGATTGTTTTGAGCAAGTGTCAGTGTCAATAGTAACTCTTAAACAGTGTCTTTAAAAAGGCCAATCACTCCTTACTTAGATCCATAACCAACACCCATGGGAATTGCACCCAAGAAATCAGAAGGCATGGTGCATTGAGATGAGTCAAGGATCTCTTCAAAATCCTGACTGGCCAAGGATGTCTGTTTAAAGACTAAGATAAGCCTGATCCTCGCCATGCTTTTCTTTAGTTGCTTCCTGTTCTTGTCACAATTGGGCTGTGAATAGGGATGACAGAAGAATAGATTTCTTCGAATTATAGTGTTAGAGAAGAATATTGAATGTCCCATGAACAGCCAAAAGAACAAATAAATCTGTTTTGGAGAAGTGCAACCAAAGTGTTCTTTAGAGGCAAGGATGTTGACACTTCAGCTCATCTATGGACATGTCAAGAGGGGCTAGTCTTCAGAGAAGGACATCTTGCTGGGAAAGGCAGAGGGTTAGAGAAAGAGAAAGATCCTTGGGGTGAATTTACACAGTGACCTTAACAATGGGCAGGAACCATGCAGGGACCATGAGGACGACACAGGACAGGGAGAGGTTCAGAGCTGTTGTCCATCAGGTTGGTGTAAGGCGTAGTAGACTCAAAGGCACCTAACAAAAACAATCAGAAGCTCAGTTTAGACAATTTTTACAGGAAAAGAAGGGTTAGGAAGGACTGATGGGATGTTGATAATATAAAGCGGGTATTGATGGGGATGGTAGGGATTGAGGCTAGTGGTCACAGGGCTTCTATATGGTTCTCCAGATCTTCTACTGTGTAGGAAAAGACAGAAAAGAGAAGAAAGAAGAACAGAACAGAAAGAATGAATTCCCAAACCAAACTCCATTGCCTTTTAGTGGATTTCCACTCGTAGTGACCCTGTCAGAACTGAAATGAATTGAAATCAGCTCACTAGGGGCTGGTTCCGTTTTTTAATCTTTCTTTAAGCCGGCTGACACATCCTTCTCCCCGGGAGCAGTTGGGGCTTAATCACTGGCCTTTTGGTTAGCAGCTGGGTCCCATCCCTGTTCCAGCAGGGTCCTTCCTACAAGATAAAGGCTTACAGTGAACTGTGATGTGTTGTGCTGTCATTGCAAGTAGAATAATATTATTATCATCCAGGCATAATTGTGCATGTTTTGGCACAGGGATTGGGTTGGGACGTTCACTAATGGTGACAAATATTATAAATGAAGAGAGTAGGAATTGATAAGACAGAAGTGCGTCTCATAGTGCAGGGTGCGCGCTGTAGTGTGGCCTGTGATAGTGCGGGGGGTGGTGCGCGCTATAGTGTGGCCTGTAATAGTGGGGTGCGCGCTGCAGTGTGGCCTGTGATAGTGGGGTGTGCATGCTGTAGTGTGGCCTGTGATAGTGCGGGGGGTGGTGCGCGCTATAGTGTGGCCTGTAATAGTGGGGTGCATGCTGCAGCATGGCCTGCGATAGTGGGGTGTGGCTGTAACATCTTGAATAATGCTCACAGTTTATCGTAAAAAGAAAAACCCCAAAGAAACAATTTAAAAACCCCCAATATATTAATATTTTTTAAATGTCACAAAATAATGAATGTCACTAGAAATCTCACAGGCTATTAGGATTTAATTTTTTCAAATCTGGTTTTGATGTTGTGGAGTTATAACTGACTAGTAGCTGCCTCTTCAGCAAATTGTCATAGACTGTGAATTGCAGGGGATGAGATTATTCGTCCTCCTGAGGAGCTGCTGGTAGATTAGAACCAGGTGTCTTTGGGTTGGCAGGCTAACTCCATGTCCACTAGGCTACCAGATACTAAGAAGTAAAAGACCCCCAAACCAAAACAAAGCAAGCAGTTTCAGCAGACGACGTACAGTGTTACATATACAAGATGAGCCTGACTCTCTATAAACTTAGGGAAAGGAAAAGACATTGGAGAAAATATCTTCTTCTTGTTTAAACCTTTGCATATTTTCCATATTCCCTACAGATTTTTTTCTTTTATAATTAGTCCAGTTTTATGAAAATTATGTCCAACAATAAAGGTGCATATTCAATACTGCATGTTCCATTTCCACCCGAGTATTGATCTTGTAGAGGCTTTTTACAGTTCTGCATTATAACGTGGCTAAGTCAGGCCCTTTTTTTTGAAGTTATTTCTCACCCTGTCAGGGCGGAGCCTGGACTACCGGGGAAGTGTACGGCTGCTGGGCCCACTGTGTGGTGCTGTCCACCGCCATGTGTCCTCTCTGAGCAGACTGCAGTTTGAAATCCAATACGCGTCTTGGTTCCAGTGGACAAACTTCCCAGAGGTGGGCTTTCTGGATAGTTGTGAGTACTCCGTCATAACTACCACACCGAGGGGTCATGAGCGTTCCAGCGTCCCTTCATCCCTAGAGCTGTCTCACTGTGACATCCTTGGGGTGGCTAGAGATGCCTGGACTGAGAAACCCCTGTCTTTGGATGCTCTGAAGATGCAGTAGTTAAGCACGTGGCTGCAGATTGAAAGATCAGTGTTTGGAGCCCACCCACACTCCAGGACAAGGAGATACTGTGTGGTCTAGAATCCAGAAAGGTGGCAGGGCTACCTCCTTCCTCCATACTTAACTGAGTACACATGCAGAGCAGGTCATTTGAAAAGCCAGGCTGTTTGAAGAAGACTTGCCAGCAGCCCATTTGTACAGACGGCACAGCCTTACCTGCAGAAAGTAAAGAACCCTTGAAACACGTGTAAAAGATCAAAGCCTGCAGCCTTAAAAATGGGTTGTGCCTCAACATGAGAAAAATACTCACCACTGAATCAACAGACAGGATCTCATCATGATGATGTCGACGGTAGAGCTGGAACCTACCCATGGCTGACCCTCTGGTGGCTTTCCAGAGACTATTGATCGCATGCGAGATTACCCATCCTTCTTTCGTGAATATCATCGGAGATGGAGAAAAGATTGACACTGTCAGCAACTTCGTTTTGCTTGAATACACAATCAGCATTCTTGGTAGCAACAGTCAAATCCAAAGACATGTTGCGGTGGGAAAATCAGCTGTTAAGAACCTCTTTAAAATGCTAAAGAGCAAAGGCGTCAGCTTCAGCACTAAGGTGCACTTGACCCAAGTCTGATATAAGCCATGGTATTTTCAGCTGCTTCATGTGCATCTGAAAATTGGACAGTGAATGAGGAAGAACAAAGGAGAATCAGTGCCTTTGAATTGTATTGGGGAAAAGTACTAAATATCCCACGGACTGTAAAACAAGTCTATCTTGGAGGTAGCGCAACCAGCATGTTCCTTAGAGGCAAAGGTGGTGACAGTTGGTCTTATACCAGTCTGTGGGGAAAAAGACTGGGAAAGGTGCCAGAGGAAGACCCACATAGGACGGTTGACAGTGACTGACGCTGGGCTTGTGCGTATTCGAGATGGCAAGGAGGAGAGCTCAGAGTTTCCTGGTCTTGTTCAGAGGGTTGCTATGACACCTGACAACACCGAGAAGTGGCTCCACAGGAGAATAACCGGCCAGTCTGCTCTAGTAAAGCTCACAGGCCAGGAAGTCCAGGGAGACGGTTCTCTTCTCTCCCACAGGGCTGTTCTGAATCGGCATTTCCTGGATAGCACAGCAGCAGGATCAGGGGGTTAGGCTTTGGCAAGCACCCTTGGTATGGAGGTGTTTATCAAAGGACAGAACAGTTGACCACTCTAGAATGAAGCAGAGCTTCTGGGGAGAGAGGCAGGTTTTCTTCAGAGAAGGAGACGAGGAGTAGGAATGCTTGGCTGGCTAAGGGAGAATCGGAGGGCAGAGTGGCAGCCCAGCTCCTTGCGATGCTACAGCCCAGAGTAGAGCTGCTTCATGGCTTCATGGCTGCAGTGTTGATGGGAGAGGCATCGTCTTCCCATGGAGAGTGACTGGGGGCTTCGCAGTGCAACAGCCAAATGCTTTAACTACAGTGCCCCCAGAACCCTTGAATTGAAAGGGAACGATGTCACTGCTGCCAGGTTGGTTTGGATTCAGAGAGACTCACGGTGACCTTCCGTCAGGCTCCTGAAGTCATAAAGCTTAATGGGAGGACATTGCCTCTCCTCCTCCCGGTGGGTTTGTCCTACTGACCTTCCCATCAGCCTGGCACACAGTGTGCCGCACCACCAGGGCTCTGTGGCCTGGACGGAGGAGGGACGTTTGGGGCCGGAGTTTGAGTTTGGCTTCCCCACTGGTCACGTTTTCCCATTCTGACCACTGTGGTGAGTAACCACGGCAGGCAGCCCTGTACCAAGTTTAAATCCAGAGTTCTCTGAATTTCCTCTTTTTGGGGAGAGGACATTACCTTTTCCTTAGAAGGTAAACTATGTTTGTCTATTTTTAAGAACTAAATTCATATCAAAATGGAAATAAAACAAGTTTGACTTGTTAATATATGGTTATGTCAGATTTATTGTTTTCAATCCAATTGTAAATAAATTTCAAACAACTCCTAAGAGTTTCTTCTTTATCCTTTAGGTGTTACTATGTTTACACAGAAAGTGCTTACATGTGTCAAATTAAAATCATCTAAGTATGCCAGTAGGAACAGATTTTCATTTCAGTTAGTAGACTTATTATCTGATAAGGATGCTTTGGTAAGTGCAGCACCTCCCTTCCATCTTTCTTCAAACAGTTGTTTCCTGACATCTTCGATGCCTTGGAAAGTGAGCAGGCTCCTATGGTTTCTCTAGGCATCATGAAGCTCACCTCGTGTCTGGAGCGAGCTCTGGGTGATGTAAGTATAGGGACTGTCTCCTTACACACA